>NW_024751927.1:0-11784 GCF_018991925.1 Homarus americanus
CTTGGTCTCTCGGGTCATCCTAACTTGGTCAATTTCGGCAGCAGTCGTGAACTCTCGAGTAACTCAGAGTTTAAGTGAGAATCTCATTTAACTTCTGCCTCGATCTTTATCAACTGGTCCCTACACACGCGACCAAACACACACCACGCTTATGTTGTAATCCTTACTGTATTTCCAGTTAATTCCGTTTTACAACATTTTTATCATTATATTCCCCTAAGTAAACATCACTGGCGTACTAACAGATTTAAGACGAACTGTATTAACACGGCAAACAGTATTAAAACATTATTAAAACATTACGATGTGATGACCTTCATGATGTCACGTGACTGCTGCCGCCAACCACTAAATTAGTAAATAAATCTGCCATAAACCGACGTAAGAGGCAATAAACCTATTCCATGCAGAGAGGAATGTGTTTTATGTCTTAAATTCAACCCATAAAGTCATAAACCAAACATTAAAGAGAAATAATTTATATACCTAATTTCTCTCTTCGTTTGTTATTGTTCCTTAATATTATTGTCATCATTATAATAAGCCAATCAACTTCAAAGTCGCCATTAGTAATGTTCTGATATAGTCTAGCTTCAGGTAGTACTAGTCAACATATACTGAGACAAGAGTCACCATGGTTGTAGGTCACCTGAGAGTATTACACATGGGATGGTTTTGGTGATTCTTACTCAGTGTGGCAGCCAAGGTGTTGTACTATAAGAGTCACTGGTTCCCTCACACAGGCCGTCCCAAACTGAACCACCCAAACCCTCACCTCCTTGTCTACCAGAGACTTGGTATACTGAACTCTATTTCCTATAAGATCCATTCTAAGCTTTATTCACACTCTACCTGCAACTTTACCACAGATCTATTTACTCTTGATTAAACCATTTCACAAACAGGGAGGTACTACCATCTGGGAAGATATTGGAAGCATAATGTGTTGTCTAATGGTAGACCCTGCTGCCATATGGCATCACAAAAATTGTGACCAAGTCCCAGGTTGCTGATCTGACTTTCTGCCTCATTTACACACAATTGCAGGGTCTTAATTGTTACTCTTACTATTAACAACACAACATACATATATCATTTCTCACAATTGATATTTTAATTTTTTTTGTTTTTGAATTTTTAATGGCTCTTTATTATTACAGGGGGTATTATTATTATTATTATTATTTATAATTTTTATAGACTTTTATTATTACTGTATGTGTATTTTCTTTTATTATAATTTTTTTTTAAATATTGTTATTAATTTTATTATTATTATTATTATTATTATTATTATTTTCTTTTATTATAATTGTTATTTATTAAATATATTTATATTAATTTTATTACTATTATTATTATTATTACCATTATCATCATCATTGGCATAATTATTATTATTATTATTATTATTGTTTTATTATATTTTCGCCCCCCGGGCCTTGATGTGGGTCATTAAAAATGACCCGTGCCCGGGTGGGCTAATGCCCTTAAAGAAAGAATCCTTAAAGAAACTTCATATAGGATTTTTTTTTATTCTGTATCAATATAAATAAACCTGAATCGCCTCCCTGGATCAACCTGTCTGGCTTGAGGATAATTGAACTCATACAGGCTTCCAACACACACTGCAAACCTCAACAAAAGCGAGAGAGCTATTACATATAAGTCATCACCTGTTTAAATGTAAGGTATAAACCTATCTCTTGTTACAGAATTATGCATATTAGTCATCTTTCTTATCCTGGATATACACGATAATGCTTCTATAAACTCTCTTGGTCATAAACATACATACACATTACATATCTATACATTCATACACACTCAAACATACATACACATTACATATCTATACATTCATACACACTCAAATATATATACACATTACATATCTATACATTCATACACACTCAAACCTATTTACACATTACATATCTATACATTCATACACACTCAAACCTATTTACACATTACATATCTATACATTCATACACACTCAAACCTATTTACACATTCTACATTTATACACACACTATACATTCATACACCCAAACACATATACTTTAACCCAAACGAGGAAATACCCCTCACCAAGACACACAATACACTTCCTCGCTCAATACACAAGATTCTTCCATATCCCCGCCTAGGAAGCCTCGGCTCAGGAAGTCGTTTCGTGAAAAAATATAAACAGAACCACAAGAAAAACGAGATCCTCTACCCACTAGCCGAGGAGCCTTTATTTTCTTATTGCTATTATTCATACAAGGAAAATATGTGGAAATAATGGTACGTGTGTGTGTGTGTGTGTGTGTGTGTGTGTGTGTTGTTCAACTCTCACCCTCGGTACCTGCACTAGCGTAGCTAGGGGGGGGCGGTCCGCCCCGGGCGGCACTTTTGGGGGGCGGCACTTTTGGGTCTGCTCATCACCCATATCTGCAGCTACTGGAGACGTTAATCCATCCCTTTGTATCGGCGGCAAGTTAATCCTTGTCGTGTCTGACCTAACACCTGACCCACATCATCACGGCCACGTCATGAGCTACACCCTTGCTATGAGGCCCCCCGCCACACACACAACCTGTAACCTGTTGAGGATTAAGGAAACAACTTCAAACAAGTACGCCAGTGAGCTCATGTGGTGTGGGTCAGGTGTTAGGTCAGACACGACGAGGATTAACTTGCCGCCCATACAAAGGGAAGGATTAACGTCTCCAGTAGCTGCAAAACCATGCAGTCTCGGGTCATATCAGTTCATGTACAGCCGACCAATCCACCAGTTACAAGCAATTCACTTCAGTTCTGCACAAGTCTCCATCGTGACAAGACGAGGGGAGGCTAGACGACTTTTAAGTTCTCTTGTGTTTTCAATCCAGTTATTTACTTCGTTGGAAGACATAATGCTATTAGGTAAGAAATATTAAAGTATTGGTTAAAAAATATTGATGTGACTTTTGCTGCGGTACTGAGATTAAATATTAAGATTTTGTTTCACAGCATTGCGATTTTATACTAAGACACTCTCCTCACTGGGGATAGTCATGGAGCGTCAGCGTCGACCCAAAAAGAAGAAACAAATGTTTGGTGAAGGATCACGAGATGCTGAATTGCCATACGACATTGAATTGAGGAGAGAGAATGTTTTCTTCGCTGGACAGAGTGATCCAAGAAATAACTTTGAGATTTCAACAGCTTCATGAACTTGCTGAGAAATATGCCTTCCTTACCCCATTGAATCTTTTGGATGATAAATATGAGTGTCAAATAGATCACGATCACGACGACATTGATAAAGAGGAGTTCCTCGTTGAGAGAAAAAGACCAGCATTTTGTTGCTGTTGCTGCTATAACTATTAAAGACAGAATACAGACGTGGAAAGAAGGCCCCCTTGAACTTTTGCAGTTTATTCAAAAGTATAACCTTGGGAACTCGGTTCCAAATATAGTAATAATGCTGAGGATTTTCCTCACAATTGCTGTTAGTGTTGCTACCTGTGAGAGGAGTTTTCGAAACTAAAACTGATCAAGAATTACTTAAGATCTACTATGAGCACCTTGCGGTTGAGAAATCTTGCCATACTGTCTATAGAGCGACAATTGACAGATGAAACAGTTTTTGACAATGTCATTGAAGAATTTGCCAACAAAAAACAAGAAAAGTTACTTTGTAGAAAGTTGTAGTTTTCATTTCAGAAATAAAGATGGTCCTAATTTTTTACACTTTTTTTACTTTTTTCCCTATCCTATATGTCGTTTTTGCTTTTTGTTTAACTGTTACTTATAAAGTTTAAATATGTTTGGTGTGTATTTAAAGCATACTATATTTGAGTATGTGAAAGTACAGTAATATTATAATGGTACACAAACTATTTAATATATATATATATATATATATATATATATATATATATATATATAAATTTCATGTAAATCCACAATGAAAACGTGGATAAGATAATCTGATAAAATCACACGGGAAAATGGAAACAACGGAGTACCTTAGCTTTTCATCTTTATTAAGATAATGCTTGGTGAAAGCAAATGCTACGTTCCTTCCCGTATGACCTATCAAAAAGACTATATATAACTGCTATATATATATATATATATATATATATATATATATAAGAAGTGAGTCACTGTGCAATATGTATTTTTGTGGGGGCACACGGGGGGGGCAAACTCAGAGGCCGCCCCGGGCACACACTCTAGCTACGCCATTGAATTTGCCTGAAACCTATACAATATACAATTCAGGAAACGACGATATTTTTCTGAGAGGTTTTGTGGAAGAACTGTAAAGGACCTGGAGAGAGAGAGAGAGAGAGAGAGAGCTCAAGGGCGTGGAAAACCGCTGAGTAGCATCACAAAAATCTGCAAAGAAAACCGGAAAGAAAGCAAAGGACCTGAGAGGGGAACTAAGAGAAAGTAAAGATGCAGGCAACATAGAAAGGATGAAAAGAAAGCTACAAATGATGATCAACTCAGGTTATCTCAGGTAACTGGAAAACTTGACCACAAATGATCACTTGATCAACATATCTTATGAGGCAGAAAGTGGTATTGTATGTAATATTTATGAGAATAATTGTGTTCTTGCTTATTCCCTTCTTCTTTCTCTTAATTATCTGGTCTTTCTTCTCTGTCACAACTACAGTATTTGAGTCAGTAAGTCAGGGTGTTCCGCCTGGCACTCTCCCATCCCCCTCCAACAACGTCATTAAATACAAATAAAGGACCACCTTCATGTGATGGTACAGTGTAAGAACCTCCCTCTCCTTCTCCCTCCCTCCCTCCCTCTCTCTCCCTCCTTCTCCCTCCCTCTCCTTCTCCCTCCTTCTCCCTCCCTCTCCTTCTCCCTCCCTCTCCTTCTCCCACACAATAATACGGTGTGTGTGCAGGTGAGACAAGGTGGATACAGTCTCTCTCACACAATACAAGTCATCATCCTTCAATATATATTTCCTACCTGTAGTCTACCTTAATGTATATAATTGCCTTAAATATTTAATATCATAAGCCACGCCTATGTTGTTTTGCCCATGAGCTAAATAAATAAATCAAACTTCTGGTCGGATGTTCCTAAAATGCTTCTCTTATGTAACGCAGCCATAATAATTCTCCAAGATGTGACGCAGTAGTTGTATAATTCTCCAAGATGTGAAGCAGTAGTTGTATAATTCTCCAAGATGTGAAGCAGTACATGTATAATTCTCCAAGATGTGACGCAGTAGTTGTATAATTCTCCAAGATGTGAAGCAGTACATGTATAATTCATTAAATACTGCCACCAACTCTAGACACACTGAACAACACCAGACAACCTAACCTAACACGGGGTTGCACATGTAAATGGCGGTGTTCAGGGGTCGCTCTGTCATGAACAGGTGTTATCGAGTGTTGACAGAACGACGTCAGGAAAAAGTAAATGGAGCATGTTGTATGAAGTTGCATTCTATTTGCATTTTCTTGTGTGTGTACGTAAAACAGGGTGATATGCTTTTGTGATGATCCCGAATCTTGATAAAGTTGGGTACACAAACTGGCATAATTGAATCAAGAATTAAGGTGATGTCATTATATTCATCGTACATCACACATTAATTATGCATCAACTTTAGTATTATAGTAAAAGTCAGTTAACACTCAAAGTTGTGGGACACTCACAGTGTGGAAGTAAACACTAGACCATCACTCACTCATAGTGAGGCGCCGCCCATGTGCTTGTTCACACATTACCGCGGCAGCTGAGCTTCCCGGTGGTACACGTTCTCCAGCACGACACAAGACCGTGCACATACATAAGAGATATCCTCAAGTGTCATGTTGACTACATCTTAGCCAGCACCATGCAAAATACGTGTGTAAAATATACATATGACGTTGGTGAGAAACTAAAGCATTGTTCTCGAGGGAGACACAGACTGACTGTGGGAATTTTCCGCCTTGTAAAACCTTTGAGAACAGAGCTTAGCGAGTGAGGAGGGTTGTCTCAGTGGAGGCCGGTGTAGCAGGCGTCAGCCACTCTAGGTGGGCTGGGCTCTAGAGTGCACGGTGGCTCATGGTGAAACACACACTAGAGTAATTTGCACCTCTAGAGTGCCTTTTACCACCAGGTGAGATGCACTCTAGAGTGTTTTTCACCATAGTAGAGTGCATCTCACCTGACGGTAAAATGAACTGTAATGAAAAATCCAGAACTCATTATTCTCATTTCTGAGCATTAAAATTTTATTTAAGTATAATGTACATAATGCTAGTGAATGAGGAAAAAAATGATGATTTATTATTTTAATGGATATTGAAACTGGCGGCATTATGAAGGATTACTTAGAAAAGGAAAATACAGAAAGTATGAATTAAGCTTCCATATTGCACTTGACTCACGTCTGAGTCACGTCACGTCCGGTGTCTAGGTGCAAATTACTCTAGAGTCTAGTGTGTGTTTCACCATGAGGCACCGTGCACTCTAGAGCTCAGCCCACCTAGAGTGGTTGACGCCTGCTACACTTCACCTTCACTAGCCCCAAATATACTCAGTTGGGTGAAGTATTTGTCACTAGTGCACTTCACTCTCTTGACGATTATGAAGTTCTCTTTGTCTTGTCTGCTGGCGTTTGTTTTACTCCCAGGAGGAATATGTCCTCAAGATGGTAATGAAGACACCATGTTTATTGTACAACAGTCAGTGTGTGTGTGTGTGTGCTTTAGAACAACCCGACTATCAAAAAAGTTCTCCCGTACTGCAAGTCTATAACCAGGACCCATGTCATCTTCAGCATAACTTTATCATTGATGCATAAATACAGGAAGATTCATAAATAAAAACTGTATTAACTTGTATAATATTTTATGAATCTCAGTAAAGTTTATGTGTGGATTTTTTTAGGGTTATTTACAACAAAAAATTATCGCCAAATTAAGAGCAGAACAAAACTACATTAAAATAAATTACAATACTGCAAAAGCAACAGTAATGAACGTCTTCGCTTTTAGAATTAAGTTTTGTAAAGCAATATAAACTTAGGCCAGTCAACTGTCCATTACAACTGTAAACATTGAGAGTTAAGATCATTAAGAAGTATAAAGTTGGGCGAGGCAGCTGTTATTACACATTTTATCATGAAGAGTTAAGCTGCATGAAGAGGTATAAACTGTGTCCAAGTAGATGTTCTTACAACGTCAACACTGAGGGCTGAGCTGCACGAAACATAAATGCAAAAATAAACATAGGTCAGGCTGCTGTTCACTACAAATGTCATCATTAAGAGATATCTTGCATGAAACAAAGTAAACTGGGACCAGGGAACCATTCAATACAAATGCAACACGCTGCCTTGGTGTTCTACATTAGCATAAATCGAGGTAGAATGTGTATATTGCAACTGAATGTTAAATCTGGGTGAATAGACAACGGTATTGAGTTTCAGGTGCAGGCAAATTGCATGATACATCAGTGTTGAGATCATGTGCTGTTTAGTCCGAGAGCTTGAGGGAGTGTGTGTGTGTGTGTTATAGCAGCTCTAAGAGGTGAACTGTAATGTATACATCAGCCGCCTCAGGTGATGTGAATTGTAGGAACCTTATAAATATTCTAACAATAAAATGAAAATCAAGGCAAAATTCTATCTATCGCAGTAATACATAATAAAACAAACAATTACCGATCATTAAGCAACATACCAATATAAAGCTGTACAGTAAAAACAGACCTCACGTACACTGTTATAGTACTGTAGAACTGTAACATGTGGCGAGAAAGACCTGATACATTCTACTATGATCAGACAATGGTAACAGCAGCGAGGTGTTTGATAGACTGCGAGTAATGTCAACAAATACACACACACAGACTCTCTTGATCAAAGGACATATTCTTTACACTGTTAAACAATTAGAGGCTTCAGTCTCACGTGTTAAATTATGGATTATACTGAACAAAAATATCCCCTTAACCGTACTGTAGTGGTCCGATACAACCAATAAAATAAATACCGAACATAAACGAATATCTTGTTCCAGTATCCTGTACCAGGGAGTCCGGTATTCAGAGTTGTTTTATTGTATGTATAAGAGTCAACATATTCACATCTCATCCGATCATGGTGGGGAGGCGGGTGGGTGGGGGGGGGGTCGTCTGGGCAAGTCTTCATACAATTATTTACCTTGCCTCTGTCTCCCACCAGTAATTAAAGACTTGGTAATAAGATCCAATTCCAGGGAGGTGTTTCGCTAATGCAGCTGAATGGATAATTGTCTGATTTTCTTGAGTCCTTCCTTTAACACCGGGTCACACAACTCCCTAAGTGAGTGTTGTTGTGGCAGCCTCTTCCTCCCTCACCAGCCTCCAGACAACCACCTTAGAACAAACTCAAGCATCATTTGCATGGTGAGAGGAGAGACGGGGCCGTGATAGTGAGCGGTCCATCATATACCCTGACAGTTTTTACCTTAGCCCCGGACACTTTCATCCTCTTAAAGTCTAGTCATCCATCAAGCCTTCGTGTTTACTGACGTCATCGTTCACCACTACTTAATATCTTCCTTAGTTTTTGTTTTAATGTATTTCAGGTCTTTAGGAACCAATGAGCCGGTCTTAATATTTACACAAGACCATAAACATTGGAACTATTATGACGTGTTTTATTACTCTCGCTAAGGGGTCGTGGTAGTAGTAGGAGGGATGCCGGTTTATTTTATATATGTAACGATGTGGTCAACTAAATGTGTATGTTAGTAGTTGCAACGTGAATACTTATTATTACTATCAGTAGTAGTAGTACTATTACTATTACTATTATTATTATTATTACTATTATTATAGCTACTGTTATTAGCCTATCATTATTATTACTGCAATGCCAACAATGTTGTTGATCAAAATGTTGCAAGTACTTAACAAAACAATTCTTCTGTTTTTCCTTCTCTATTTTCCGCTCTACCATCACCCTAACCTCTCCTCACCTCCATCACCCTAACCTCTCCTCACCTCCATCACCCTAACCTCTCCTCACCTCCATCACCCTAACCTCTCCTCACCTCCATCACCCTAACCCCTCCTTCCTTCCATTACCCTAACCTCTCCTCACCTCCATCACCCTAACCTCTCCTCACCTCCATCACCCTAACCTCTCCTCACCTCCATCACCCTAACCTCTCCTCACCTTCATCACCTAACTTCCCTCACACTCCACCACTAACCTCTCCCTCACCTCCATCCCCTAACCTCTCCTCACCTCCATCACCCTAACCTCTCCTCACCTCCATCACCCCTAACCTCTCCTTACACTCCATCTTCTAACTTCTCCTCACCTCCACCACCTAACCTCTCCTCACCTCCATCACCCGCCCCCTCTCCTCCTCCATCACCCTAACCTCTCCTCACCTCCATCACCCCTAACCTCTCCTCACCTCCATCACCTAACCTCTCCTTACCTCCATCACCCTAACCTCTCCTCACCTCCATCACCCTAACCTCTCCTCACCTCCATCACCCTAACCTCTCCTCACTTCCATCACCCTAACCTCTCCTCACCTCCATCACCCTAACCTCTCCTCACCTCCATCACCCTAACCCCTCCTTCCCTCCATTACCCTAACCCCTCCTTCCCTCCTTAATCATTCCAGTGTCCATCTTGTTACCTTATCTCTCCCTTCCCTTTCCTCTCTCTCTCAATTTCCTTCTCCTCACCCCACTTTTCCTGCCATTATCCCATTCAATCCAATTATCTTTCGTCTTCTTTCCTCTTCCATCCTACCACTTACTTCCCTCCTCTTCCATCCTACCACTTACTTCCCTCCTCTTTCATCCTAGCACTTACTTCCTTCCTCTTTCATCCTACCACTTACTTCCCTCCTCTTCCATTCTAGACACTTACTTCCTTCCTCTTTCATCCTACCACTTTCTTCCCTCCTCATTGATCCTAGACACTTACTTCCCTCCTCATTGGTCCTAGACACTTACTTCCCTCCTCTTTCATCCTACCACTTACTTCCCTCCTCTTCCATCCTAGCACTTACTTCCCTCCTCTTCCATCCTAGCACTTACTTCCTTCCTCTTTCATCCTCCCACTTTCTTCCCTCCTCATTGATGCTAGACACTTACTTCCCTCCTCATTCATCCTAGACACTTACTTCCCTCCTCTTTCATCCTACCACTTTCTTCCCTCCTCATTGATCCTAGACACTTACTTCCCTCCTCATTGATCCTAGACACTTACTTCCTTCCTCTTTCATCCTACCACTTATTTCCTTCTACTCTATCTCTACCACTTAGTTCCACTCCGTCCTCCACAGATCAAGGGTGAGTCAGTAGGGTGTGTCATAGGAGGGAAGATCAGCTAAAACTAATGGCCCATCACTTTTTTGGTAGATTTTAGTGTATATATAAACAGAAAATAATTTCAGTTTCAATATTTTGCAACCTTTTGCTAGGTAAATTTTAGCGTGAAATTTATCGAAAATCTAACGTACAGCTGCATTAGTGCATTACAATTAAATAGTGAACATTGCTTTCTGACTTCATTCTTTAACAACCCAACTAACAATATTTTTTTCTGTTTCAGATTCTGGTGCATTTATAAGTTGATAATATTTGCGATGGCTGCTTGTGTCAGGACGAGGAACCAAAAATCCAGCCATCTCAGTCGCTATCTTGGGTCTGGGAGAGAGCTCCTGAAGTCGGAGTTGCCTAAATTGAGAGATGCTTTGAGATACGGTGTTTTAATCAGGCAAATCAGTGAAAAGAACCAAAGAACTTACACAAACAAAGACATTGCCAGTGATATGATGAGGCTGTCTTTGACTGAAATACACTCTAGCTGCTGCTCAGTTTCAAGCCTCCAGTCATAACAAGTCAGAAGAAAGATTAGTGAGACTACTAGCCAGTTAGGAAAAACCAAAAGTATCTCTTAGAGAAGAAAACACCTGGTCAAGGACAGCTTTGTAAACAACTGGACCCAGTTAACGACATGAGTACTTGCAAGTGCTTGAATTGTTCTCTGTCCTGAGTTTGGATGCGATCGTGACTGAAATCAGAGACATCTCCTGTATTTGCAAGCGTGAACTGAAGATTCCTGTGATCGAACTGGCATTTGTCAAAGCACAGAGAGAGAAGACTGGCAGTATAGGGGCTCTCATGATTTCTAGCCAAGATATTCCGGAGTCCAAGAGACAGGAGGCTACCACAGAGAGACAGAAGAGGAGAAGAGTTGCCGAGGAAAAGAGACTTGAGAAGGCCCAAGGTGAGGTAAAAAAGCCCGATGATTGGAGTCAAGCTGATTCAGAGTTTAATGACTTCCCCATGGCTGATCCGAGTGCTGACCAGGAGAATGGTGACTTTGTCCCTAACCCAGAAAATAATGATCCCAAACCTTCCAGGCATAAGATTCGAAATAGGAAAGATATCCCGAGCATAGCTCTGGCCAGCATGCGACACCACACTGGTCTCAGAGAGCCGCAGATATATAACAGCAGCTGCCTGGATTGACGGTGGTTTGATAACACCTGATGATGTTCACCTGGTGATAGATCATAACAAAGTAAGGAGGGCTCAGGAGAAACTTGTCAGTAACCTAGAAGAGGAGTTTGATAAGGGGATAAGAGAAAATGGAATCAATTGTTTGTTCTTTGATGGGAGAAGGGATGACACTAAAGTGTTCATGAAAGTTGGAGATTCTGACAAGTTGTTCCTTGCCATGGTGAAGGAGGAACACTACTCCTGCTGCACTGCTGCAGTGAACCAGGAGGGAAGTATTTGTGGCATTTCACTCCAGAGAAAGA
>NW_024751928.1:0-16333 GCF_018991925.1 Homarus americanus
CCGAAAAGTAGATACTCTACTTTTCAGGAAAGTAGATAACCAACTTTCCCGGAAAGTAGATTATTTCCCATTTTCTATGATTCAAATTTCCCGTTTTCTATGATAATCTACTTCTGAAAATTAGATAATATTTCTCAAAACTTCGATAATCGACTTCCCCAAAAATTCGACAATCTACTTTCCCGAAAAGTAGATAATCTATTTTTCGGGAAAGTAGATAACCAACTTTCTCGGAAAGTAGATTATTTCCCATTTTCTATGATTCAAATTTCCCGTTTTCTATGATAATCTACTTCTGAAAAATAGGTAATATTTCTCAAAAATTCGATAATCTACTTTCCCGAAAAGTAGATAATCTATTTTTCGGGAAAGTAGATAACCAACTTATCCGGAAAGTAGCTTATTTCCCATTTTCTATGATTCAAATTTCCCGTTTTCTATAATAAGTAGATAACCAACTTTCCCAGAAAGTAGATATTTCCCATTTTCTGTGATACAAATTTCCCGTTTTCTATGATAATCTACTTCTGAAAATTAGGTAATATTTCTAAAAAATTCGATGTGTCACTTCCGAAAAAATTGATAATCTTTTCCCCGAAGTAGATAATCTACTTTTCGGGAAAGTGAATATATAACTTTCGGAAAGTAGGTTATTTTCACATTTTCTATGATTCAAATTTCGTTTTCTATAATAAGTAGATAACCAACTTTCCCAGAAAGTAGATATTTCCCATTTTCTGTGATACAAATTTCCCGCTTTCTATGATAATCTACTTCTGAAAATTAGGTAATATTTCTAAAAAATTCGATAATCTACTTCCCCAAAAAATCGATAATCTACTTTCCCGAAAAGTAGATAATCTACTTTTCAGGAAAGTAGATAACCAACTTTCCCGGAAAGTAGATTATTTCCCATTTTCTATGATTCAAATTTCCCGTTTTCTATGATAATCTACTTCTGAAAATTAGGTAATATTTCTCAAAAATTCGATAATCTACTTCCGAAAAAATTCGATAATCTACTTTCACGAAAAGTAGATAATCTACTTTTCGGGAAAGTAGATAACCAACTTTCCCGGAAAGTAGATTATTTCCCATTTTCTATGATTCAAATTTCCCGTTTTCTATGATAATCTACTTCTGAACATTAGGTAATATTTCTCAAAAATTCGATAATCTACTTCCGAAAAAATTCGATAATCTACTTTCACGAAAAGTAGATAATCTACTTTTCGGGAAAGTAGATAACCAACTTATCCGGAAAGTAGCTTATTTCCCATTTTCTATGATTCAAATTTCCCGTTTTCTATAATAAGTAGATAACCAACTTTCCCAGAAAGTAGATATTTCCCATTTTCTGTGATACAAATTTCCCGCTTTCTATGATAATCTACTTCTGAAAATTAGGTAATATTTCTAAAAAATTCGATAATCTACTTCCCCAAAAAATCGATAATCTACTTTCCCGAAAAGTAGATAATCTACTTTTCAGGAAAGTAGATAACCAACTTTCCCGGAAAGTAGATTATTTCCCATTTTCCATGATTCAAATTTCCCGTTTTCTATGATAATCTACTTCTGAAAATTAGGTAATATTTCTCAAAACTTCGATAATCGACTTCCCCAAAAATTCGACAATCTATTTTCCCGAAAAGTAGATAATCTATTTTTCGGGAAAGTAGATAACCAACTTTCCCGGAAAGTAGATTATTTCCCATTTTCTATGATTCAAATTTCCCGTTTTCTATGATAATCTACTTCTGAACATTAGGTAATATTTCTAAAAAATTCGATAATCTACTTCCGAAAAAATTCGATAATCTACTTTCACGAAAAGTAGATAATCTACTTTTCGGGAAAGTAGATAACCAACTTATCCGGAAAGTAGCTTATTTCCCATTTTCTATGATTCAAATTTCCCGTTTTTTATAATAAGTAGATAACCAACTTTCCCAGAAAGTAGATATTTCCCATTTTCTGTGATACAAATTTCTCGTTTTCTATGATAATCTACTTCTGAAAATTAGGTAATATTTCTCAAAAATTCGATAATCTACTTCCCCAAAAATTCGATAATCTACTTTCCCGAAAAGTAGATAATCTACTTTTCAGGAAAGTAGATAACCAACTCTCCCGGAAAGTAGATTATTTCCCATTTTCTATGATTCAAATTTCCCGTTTTCTATGATAATCTACTTCTGAAAATTAGGTAATATTTTCAAAAATTCGATAGTCTACTTCCGAAAAAATTCGATAATCTACTTTCCCGAAAAGTAGATAATCTACTTTTCGGGAAAGTAGATAACCAACTTTCCCGGAAAGTAGATTATTTCCCATTTTCTATGATTCAAATTTCCCGTTTTCTATGATAATCTACTTCTGAAAATTAGGTAATAATTCTCAAAACTTCGATAATCGACTTCCCCAAAAATTCGACAATCTACTTTCCCGAAAAGTAGATAATCTATTTTTCGGGAAAGTAGATAACCAACTTTCCCGGAAAGTAGATTATTTCCCATTTTCTATGATTCAAATTTCCCGTTTTCTATGATAATCTACTTCTGAAAAATAGGTAATATTTCTCAAAAATTCGATAATCTACTTTCCCGAAAAGTAGATAATCTACTTTTCAGGAAAGTAGATAACCACCTTTCCCGGAAAGTAGATTATTTCCCATTTTCTATGATTCAAATTTCCCGTTTTCTATGATAATCTACTTCTGAAAATTAGGTAATATTTCTCAAAAATTCGATAATCTACTTCCCCAAAAAATTCGATAATCTACTTTCCCGAATAGTAGATAATCTACTTTTCAGGAAAGTAGATAACCAACTTTACCGGAAAGTAGATTATTTCCCATTTTCTATGATTCAAATTTCCCGTTTTCTATTATAATCTGCTTTACAGAAAATTAGGTAGTATTTCTCAAAAATTCGATAATCTTCTTCCCAAATTTCTGATAATCCTACTTTTCCAGTAGATAATCTACTTTCGGGAAAGTAGATAACCAACTTTCGGAAAGTAGGTTGTTTCCATTTTCTATGATTCAATTTGTTTTATTAAACCAACTTTCTGAAAGTAGATATTTCCCATTTTCTGTGATGCAAATTTCCGTTTCTATGATAATCTTCTGAAAATTAGGTATGTTTCTAAAATCGATAATCTACTTCTGAAAATTTGATAATCTACTTTCCCGAAAGTAGATAATCTACTTTTCGAGAGAAGTAGATAACCAACTTTCGGTAGATTATTTCCCATTTTCTGTGATTCAAATTTCGTTTCTGTGATAATCTACTTCTGAAAATTAGGTAATATTTCTCAAAACTTCGATAATCGACTTCCCCAAAAATTCGACAATCTACTTTCCCGATAAGTAGATAATCTATTTTTCGGGAAAGTAGATAACCAACTTTCACGGAAAGTAGATTATTTCCCATTTTCTATGATTCAAATTTCCCGTTTTCTATGATAATCTACTTCTGAAAATTAGGTAATATTTCTCAAAAATTCGATAATCTACTTCCCCAAAAATTCGATAATCTACTTTCCCAAAAATTCGAAAATCTACTTTCCCGAAAAGTAGATACTCTACTTTTCAGGAAAGTAGATAACCAACTTTCCCGGAAAGTAGATTATTTCCCATTTTCTATGATTCAAATTTCCCGTTTTCTATGATAATCTACTTCTGAAAATTAGATAATATTTCTCAAAACTTCGATAATCGACTTCCCCAAAAATTCGACAATCTACTTTCCCGAAAAGTAGATAATCTATTTTTCGGGAAAGTAGATAACCAACTTTCTCGGAAAGTAGATTATTTCCCATTTTCTATGATTCAAATTTCCCGTTTTCTATGATAATCTACTTCTGAAAATTAGGTAATATTTCTCAAAAATTCGATAATCTACTTCCCCAAAAAATTCGATAATCTACTTTCCCGAATAGTAGATAATCTACTTTTCAGGAAAGTAGATAACCAACTTTCCCGGAAAGTAGATTATTTCCCATTTTCTATGATAATCTACTTCTGAAAATTAGGTAATATTTCTAAAAAATTCGATAATCTTCTTCCCCAAAAATTCGATAATCTACTTTCCCGAAAAGTAGATAATCTACTTTTCGGGAAAGTAGATAACCAACTTTCCCGGAAAGTAGATTATTTCCCATTTTCTATGATTCAAATTTCCCGTTTTCTATGATAATCTACTTCTGAAAATTAGGTAATATTTCTCAAAAATTCGATAATCTACTTCCGAAAAAATTCGATAATCTACTTTCCCGAAAAGTAGATAATCTACTTTTCAGGAAAGTAGATAACCAACTTTCCCGGAAAGTAGATTATTTCCCATTTTCTATGATTCAAATTTCCCGTTTTCTATGATAATCTACTTCTGAACATTAGGTAATATTTCTCAAAAATTCGATAATCTACTTCCGAAAAAATTCGATAATCTACTTTCACGAAAAGTAGATAATCTACTTTTCGGGAAAGTAGATAACCAACTTATCCGGAAAGTAGCTTATTTCCCATTTTCTATGATTCAAATTTCCCGTTTTCTATAATAAGTAGATAACCAACTTTCCCAGAAAGTAGATATTTCCCATTTTCTGTGATACAAATTTCCCGCTTTCTATGATAATCTACTTCTGAAAATTAGGTAATATTTCTAAAAAATTCGATAATCTACTTCCCCAAAAAATCGATAATCTACTTTCCCGAAAAGTAGATAATCTACTTTTCAGGAAAGTAGATAACCAACTTTCCCGGAAAGTAGATTATTTCCCATTTTCCATGATTCAAATTTCCCGTTTTCTATGATAATCTACTTCTGAAAATTAGGTAATATTTCTCAAAACTTCGATAATCGACTTCCCCAAAAATTCACCGACAATCTACTTTCCGAAAGTAGATAATCTATTTTAGAAGTAGATAACCAACTTTCCCGGAAAGTAGATTATTTCCCATTTTCTATGATACAAATTTCCCGTTTTCTATGATAATCTAATTCAGAAAATTAGGTAATATTTTACCAAAAAGTCGATAATCTACTTCCCCGAAAAGTCGATAATCTACTTTTCCGAAAAGTAGATAATTTACTTTTCGGGAAAGTAGATAACCAACTTTCCCGGAAAGTAGATTATTTCCCATTTTCTATGATACAAATTTCCCGTTTTCTATGATAATCTATTTCTGAAAATTAGGTAATATTTCTCAAAAAGTCGATAATTTACTTCCCCAAAAATTCGATAATCTACTTTCCCGAAAAGTAGATAATCTACTTTTCGGGAAAGTAGATAACCAACTTTCCCGGAAAGTAGATTATTTCCCATTTTCTGTGATTCAAATTTCCCGTTTTCTATGATAATCTACTTCTGAAAATTAGGTAATATTTCTCAAAAAGTCGATAATCTACTTCCCCGAAAAGTCGATAATCTACTTCCCCAAAAAGTCGATAATCTACTTTTCGGGAAAGTAGATAACCAACTTTCCCGGAAAGTAGATTATTTCCCATTTTCTGTGATACCAATTTCCCGTTTTCTATGATAAGTAGATAACCAACTTTCCCGGAAAGTAGATATTTCCCATTTTCTGTGATACAAATTTCCGTTTCTGATAATCGTACTGAAAATTAGGTAATGTTCTCAGCAATTCGATAATCTACTTCCCAAAAATTCGATAATCTACTTTTTCCCGAAAAGTAGATAATCTCCCTTTTCAGGAAAGTAGATAACCACCTTTCGGAAGTAGATTGTTTACATTTTCATGATTCAAATTTCCCGTTTTCTATGAGAATCTACTTCTGAAAATTAGGTAATATTTCTCAAAAATTCGATAATCTACTTCTCCAAAAAGTCGATAATCTACTTTCCCGAAAAGTAGATAATCTACTTTTCGGGAAAGTAGATAACCAACTTTCCCGGAAAGTAGATTATTTCCCATTTTCTATTATTCAAATTTCCCGTTTTCTATGATAATCTACTTCTGAAACTTAGGTAATATTTCTCAAAAAGTCGATAATCTACTTCTCCAAAAAGTCGATAATCTACTTCCCGAAAAGTAGATAATCTACTTTTCGGGAAAGTAGATAACCAACTTTCCCGGAAAGTAGATTATTTCCCATTTTCTATGATACAAATTTCCCGTTTTCTGCAAATAGTGAATAACTTAACTTTCCCCAGAAATGAGTCTTCCCATTTTCTATGATACAAATTTCCCGTTTTCTATGATAATCTACTTCTGAAAATTAGGTAATATTTCTCAAAAAGTCGCTTATCTACCTCCCCGAAAAGTCGATAATCTACTTTCCCGAAAAGTAGATTATCTACTTTTCAGGAAAGTAGATAACCAACTTTCCCGGAAAGTAGATTATTTCCCATTTTCTATGATACAAATTTCCCGTTTTCTATGATAATCTACTTCTGAAAATTAGGTATTATTTCTCAAAAAGTCGATTATCTACCTCCCCGAAAAGTCGATAATCTACTTTCCTGAAAAGTAGATAATCTACTTTTCGGGAAAGTAGATAACCAACTTTCACGGAAAGTAGATTATTTCCCATTTTCTATGATACAAATTTCCTGTTTTCTATGATAAGTATATAACCAACTTTCCCAGACAGTAGATATTTCTCATTTTCTATGATACAAATTTCCCGTTTTCTATGATAATCTACTTCTGAAAATTAGGTAATATTTCGCCCAAAATTCGATAATCTACTTCCCGAAAAGTCGATAATCTACTTTCCTGAAAAGTAGATAATCTACTTTTCGGGAAAGTAGATAACCAACTTTCCCGGAAAGTAGATTATTTCCCATTTTCTATGATACAAATTTCCCGTTTTCTATGATAATCTACTTCTGAAAATAAGGTAATATTTCTCAAAAAGTCAATAATGTACTTCCCCGAAAAGTCGATAATCTACTTTCCCGAAAAGTAGATAATCTACTTTTCGGGAAAGTAGATAACCAACTTTCCCGGAAAGTAGATTATTTCCCATTTTCTATGATACAAATTTCCCGTTTTCTATGATAATCTACTTCTGAAAATTAGGTAATATTTCCCAAAAATTCGATAATCTACTTCCCGAAAAGTCGATAATCTACTTTCCTGAAAAGTAGATAATCTACTTTTTGGGAAAGTAGATAACCAACTTTCGCGGAAAGTAGATTATTTCCCATTTTCTATGATACAAATTTCCCGTTTTCTATGATAATCTACTTCTGAAAATTAGGTAATATTTTTCAAAAAGTCGATAATCTACTTTCCTGAAAAGTAGATAATCTACTTTTCGGAAAAGTAGATAACCAACTTTCCCGGAAAGTAGATTATTTCCCATTTTCTATGATACAAATTTCCCGTTTTCTATGATAATCTACTTCTGAAAATTAGGTATTATTTCTCCCAAAGTCGATTATCTACCTCCCCGAAAAGTCGATAATCTACTTTCCCGAAAAGTAGATAATCTACTTTTCGGGAAAGTAGATAACCAACTTTCCCGGAAAGTAGATTATTTCCCATTTTCTATGATACAAATTTCCCGTTTTCTATGATAATCTACTTTTGAAAATTAGGTAATATTTCCCAAAAATTCGATAATCTACTTCCCGAAAATTTGATAATCTACTTTCCTGAAAAGTAGATAATCTACTTTTCGGAAAAGTAGATAACCAACTTTCCCGGAAAGTAGATTATTTCCCATTTTCTATGATACAAATTTCCCGTTTTCTATGATAATCTACTTCTGAAAATTAGGTAATATTTCCCCAAAATTCGATAATCTACTTCCCGAAAAGTCGATAATCTACTTTCCTGAAAAGTAGATAATCTACTTTTCGGGAAAGTAGATAACCAACTTTCCCGGAAAGTAGATTATTTCCCATTTTCTATGATACAAATTTCCCGTTTTCTATGATAATCTACTTCTGAAAATTAGGTAATATTTCTCAAAAAGTCGCTTATCTACCTCCCGAAAAGTCGATAATCTACTTTCCCGAAAAGTAGATAATCTACTTTTCGGGAAAGTAGATAACCAACTTTCCCGGAAAGTAGATTATTTCCCATTTTCTATGATACAAATTTCCCGTTTTCTATGATAATCTACTTCTGAAAATTTGGTAATATTTCCCAAAAAGTCGATAATCTACTTCCTGGGAAAGTTGGTTATCTACTTATCATAGAAAACAGGAAATTGGAGTTTATGCAGCAGCTTAGCTTTCTTTGGATATATATAAAACACGAAAAAGAAACAATGTTTTTATTTACATGATTTACATTTAGTTTAATGTCTGTTTCTCCTACGTACAGTCGCCTTCTGTGATGTGGATCTGTCAACAGCTGCCTTAAGTGCGACTTATCCTTGACCAGTGCAAGGCTACCAACCTGGTTGACATGTCTCACATACCTCTTGTACTGCTCAACCAGACGAGCCTCACATAGGCCCTAGCAGACACCTCTGATGGCCTTACCTCGGTCCTGGTGACCTCACACAGCCCCTGGTAGCCTCACTAAAGCCTCTACTAGCTCCACACAGATCCCCTGGCAGATTCCACGGTCTTATACAAGCCCCATTGACCTAGTAGCCTCATCCAGCCCGGCAGTGTTACAGAGCCCCGAAGAGCATCACACAAACCTTAGGAGCAACAATCAGCCACCCAGTCACAATTAGCTGTCTATGACCCTCGCATATACCGACGTACAAACAACAGCCCCTGTTGACATCACAGTCCTTAAATACTTTATATAACCACACAGCCCCTGGCAGCCTCATATACAACCTGGGGGACTCACACAGCCCCTAGCAGTGGCACACTGCCTCAGGATTTTTTTAACATGTACAACAAATACAAAAAAATATAATTACAAAAGTTAGTCTAGAGGAAACATCATTGGTTACAAGCAAGTTGTGAAGATGTAAGAATTATTGAAAAATACAGTAAAATCTTAAACTGGCATCTTATATAAGACAGTGCCAGGAAGAATTAAATATTTTATGCAAATGATGACAATGTACAAAATAACCTAAGTTCAACAATGTTTTGACATTTTTGAGCTAGTCAACACAGTCAGTCTACCTCATTGCGGGTACACAGCAGTGACGTCACCATTACTACTGTACCACAATGATGGAATAGACCACTAGAGCAATGCAGTCTACCTGATTGATGGGACTGACACCTTTCACTTTACATTGGTTAACGTAAACAGAAAATGAAATTAAATACCTGTATTAGTCACAACTATGACTAATTTAAGGTGAACTAAATCATTCTTCATAAATTGCACACACATGATAACTGTATTACAAAATCTTAACTTTAATATCACACAAGTCTACTTGTATATTATATGGTCACTCATTAACAAGGCCTTCCTTCTGTCCTACGTACATTTCAGTGAATATCTCACTCTTATACAACACACAAGTTCTTCCCTCATTGCTACCGAGTCCACCTCTCACTCCTACACATCACAGTGAGACCTTCTCTCGCTCCTACACATCAGAGTCGTCCTCTCAATCCTACACATCACAGTGAGACCTTCTCTCACTCCTACACATCACAGAGTCCTTCCCTCACTCCTACACATCACATTGAGACCTTCTCTCACTCCTACACATCAGTGAGACCTTCTCTCACTCCTACACATCACAGAGTCCTTCCCTCTCTCCTACACATCACATTGAGACCTTCTCTCACTCCTACACATCACAGTGATACCTTCTCTCACTCCTACACATCACAGTGAGACCTTCTCTCACTCCTACACATCACAGTGAGACCTTCTATCACTCCTACACATTACAGAGACCTTCTCTCACTCCTACACATCACAGTGAGACCTTCCCTCACTCCTACACATTAGAGTGAGGGAAGGACCAGTAAGACATGGAAGGAAGGCTGGGAGTGACTTTTTTGTATTTAAATAATGAGGCAATGCCGCTATTATTACCTCAGTTAAAGCTAAAAGAAATGCAACAGTTAATAATTCTCTCATATTTCGTCTACGGGTGGGAATTATAATTTCATGACGTTAGAGATTTGTAAGTTTGCATTTATTTGAAATAGTGAAGGAATGTCGTTTCGCCTACCAAAAAAGTAAAGGAATGCCATTCCCATGCATTCCTATAGCACTACACCTCTGCCTCATTAATTGGTCAGCAAGTCATTCCCTCACTCACTAATAGGTCAACAAGTCTTTCTTTCTGTACATCACTGGAAGTCCTTCCTTAGCCAAGCACAATATTGCTTGTTCTTCCCTCACTCTTACACTATGTCTACTGTAGTCAGTAGATAAACTTTGAATATACTGTTAATTTTTTTTAGTATTTATGTAGATAGACATATTTAATGCAGCAATCAAACAGCGAAGTACAGTACTACTGCCTGGAAAGATATTGAAAGCACAATGTGTTGTCTAATGGTATACATTCTTGCCATATGGCACCACAAAAATTGAGACCAAGTCCCGGCTTGTTGAATCTGACTTTCTGACTCATTTACATAAAATTGCAGGGTTTTAATTGTTTCTCTTACTTTGACAATACAACATAATTATCGTTTCTTTTCTTTCTTATTTTCACCCCATCAGGCCCCAATGTGGGTCAGTAAGTGGGCTAATGTCTATGGGGAAGACAAATCCAGTCGTGTTGGGTAGATACACTTATTTAGGGCAGATTCATCTTTTTCTGTAGTCTTGATCATTTTTCTTGTCTATCTTGATTGTGCTGTGTCATCTGGAAACCAAGTTATGGTTCTCATCCTCTCTGTAGTGATGTTTTCTATTTCTACCTGTAAAATGAATACAGTATTTTATTAGCCAAAAATAGTTATGTTTTTTTTGGTATATTGCAGTGGCAAGAATTAAAATCACTTTCTTCATACACTCTCATTCAATAGTCACACTACCTGGTGGACTAGACGTGCTCTGGTATAATATTTCATCACCCACAGCAAGTGTTACCTCACAAGTCAACATTGCTCACCAGATAGATGTCTTTTCCCCCAAATCACAGCCATATTATCCACTCCTTCATACACACACACATCACTGCTTGCTGGATGTTCCTTCCTTCACACTTCTAGTGCAGCCTCCACCCCACCCTTCCATCTCCTCCCTCCTACCACACACTTATCAGTCTTACACATCCCATTCTCTCAATTTGTCTATTCCATCTGACCATCTATCCAATATTCCACTGCCAATTTCATCACTCACTATATATATTGACACCTTTACTCCTTTAGCATTAAAACTGCTGTTTCCCATGATTTGTAGTGTACTGTGAGTAGAGGCAGATGCTCCCCTGCTGCTCTCTAAGAAATAATAGTGAAAAAAAAATCGTAAATATATTGCTTGTGATAGTTTCTTGAAATACTCCAAGCCACATTAAGGCCACTAATTACCCCCCAATCGAAACGAGGATCATAGATTTGCAATCAGCATGCTCAGGAGTACATATACTGGACTAACTTTCCCCGCAGGTCAAGTTGGCCAAAAGTGACCTCATACCAAGCCTGAGGAGTTGAAGTTTTAAGATGATAGAAAAGGTAAAAGTTTTAAGTTACTGTTTGTTCTAAACTTAGGTTTATCACATTGGGTATTGGATAAAGGCTTTTTGTATGTTGGGCAGTGTGGGTGACATGTTGTAGGGTCTAGTAATGGAACTGTGTTAGACTTTGTGTACAGGATAGTGCATGAAGCAGTGTAGAGATGTGTACTACAGTGTAACAGTATTGGTGATAAGTAACTATTGTGGACGAGCTTTGTTGGGAACAGTTTAAGTACGTGTGGTCTAGTAGTTGATAGAAATTGCAGGTTTAATCTTCATTGTACACGAATTACAACTCTTAAAAATGTTGCAGTTGACATCTAACATACGTTAAGGCCAATGTCGGAAGTGACGGAACCTTGAGCAAGATATAACGAACAGCATGTTACTTCAGCCTCCTCAGTTAAGGTACTTGTGTATTTTAGTACGGCCACTGGAAGTAAGACTCAAGAGGAGGGAGTTAATATGTGCTAAGGTTTGGGAAGGAAGAGTATGGGCACGGGACAGTGGTGGGGGTGCTCGTACAGTGGAAGTGGAGCTCGTACAGTGGTGGGGGTGCTCCTACAGTGGTGGGGGTGCTCGTACAGGGGTGAGGGTGTTCGTACAGTGGAAGGGCGCTTGTAGGGGGTGAGGTGTTCGTACAGTGGAAGGGCGCTTGTACAGTGGTGGGGGTGCTCGTACAGTGGAAGTGGAGCTTGTACAGTGGTGGGGGTGCTCCTACAGTGGTGGGGGTGCTCGTACAGGGGTGAGGGTGTTCGTACAGTGGAAGGGCGCTTGTACAGTGGGGCACTCTTGCATGGCTTATGAGAAGTCTATTGCAGCCATAAGCGAGGGAAGGATGCTGCTCACGTGTACTGTAAGGTGGTATAGTGTTCGAGTGTAAGGTTATACATAAGGATGCAAGTTTAGAATCCAAGAAATTTTGGAGTAAATGTTGTGTATTGGCTAATTAAGATTTCCCTAAATTCAAAATCCTGTTGCAGACGGCTAGTGTGCAAGATATATGGACCAGATACGACAACAGGGCAGCCAAATGACCGCAGTATAACTAAGCCTTGAGTCTAGCCACACCAGGTATTAAAAATAGGTGGATATGTGCATTGGTAATGATACATTATGGTTAAGATTTATCTACTTTTAATATCATGTTGCAGATGGTTGGTGTACTGAACAAGATCGATGGACCAGATACGACAACAGGGCAGCCAAATGACCGCAGTGACTGTACTGTAAGAATAATGTAGTGTAAAAGCTTGTTTAAGTATTATTGAAACATTTTTATTACACTTTATATATAATTTTAGCAAAATTTGATAAATTATATAAGTAATGCATTCAAGAATGAATAAGTAAACCTCAATGTTGTGTATTGGTTGTGATATATATAAAGGGTTAAGATGTATCTACATTCCAAATTATGTTGCAGATGATTGTTGTACATGGTAAATGGACCAGACATTACAACAAGGCAGCAAGATGACTGCAATGACTGTTCTCACTACTGTCCCACAGTCCACACCTTGATGACTACCACCTTACTAAGGAAGCACAGAATTGTTATAGTACTGTACCGTAAGAATGTGATGTTAAAGTTCATGGAGAACTCAAACATTTTTGAGATAATTTAGCGAAACTTGAAAAATTTAATGTAAATCATTCAAGAACGTATAAGTAAACCTGAACGGGTTAAAAACAACTAGGTACCTTGTACAGGTATAGCATTATTATATATCACGGCAGCCACAGTATTGTAGTGGTTTAACAAAAACATTCTATACTGTGAGTTTTTGTCCACAGGTGAAGTATCAACAAGGTGTAGAACAAGAGATATGAGGACTTCAATCAGACGGATCCATTTCTAATAGTGGTTTGTAAAATCAAGTGTAAAATGTACTGTAATTGGGAGACCTCTGGTGGTTTGTGCTGTGGGGAGGCGCTTGTTCTGTGGGGAGGCTTTTTTGCTGTGGGGAGGCGCTTGTGCTGTGGGGAGGCGCTTGTGCTGTGGGGAGGCGCTTGTGCTGTGGGGAGGCGCTTGTGCTGTGGGGAGTCGCTTGTGATGTGGGGTGGCATTTGTACTGTGGGGAGGCATTTATAATGTGGGGAGGCGGTTGTAATGGTTGGCGCTCTTACACAATATCTGTATATAATCAAACAAATAAACACAAAATATACTTGATAAGTTTTATACTCCAAAGTTGAATGATAATGGTCTTGTAAACCATAAAGTACATTACTACTGTAAATTAAAGTTTAAACTTAAAGTTATACTGTAAATGAATCTCAAGTGATGAACTGATAAACTTGGATACACCCACATGATGGCTTCTACTGTATATCTCTAATACAGTGAATGCCCACATGAATACTGTGTAACTTAATTAATGCCCACATGATAGCCTGTATAATTATAACTACTGTACTGCAATTGATCTATATATTCTTATCACTAATTGACATCCAAGTGCCAGCCTATGTATAACTGTTACAAACTAATGCCCATGTGATGACCTATTGAGTATGTACAATTAAAACTAAAAAATACTTAAAGTTAGCATTGTAATAGTGTATCTCAATTTGGTGCAGTTATTACAAGGTGTACAATCAAAGACAAACGTCGTGTCTTGGTTTTGTTCAAAGATTATATATATATAACTCGTGAAACATTATGAGAGCCCCTGACCACAAGGCAGAGCGCACCAAAAGTTTAGACCTTCGACTTATGTTTTCACCAAATTTCACGACACGATTTTCGTCTTTCATTGTACACGCAATCCAAAAAAATTTTGGCGAGTGTAAATAAAAGTAAAGTACAGAAGCGTTTGTACTTACTCGATGTTGTGACAATCTGGCCACTGCTCATTAGCTGCTGAATGTAAGTCAGTTTTACCTGAAAATTTAGAAAAGAAATCCTTGTAAAATTATAGTAAACAAAATCTAAATTTTCTATGTACAATAAACAAAATTAAAATTGATTGTTATACAAAGCTTGAAACATTGAAATCCAATGGTCATGTTTACTGTAAATGGCCATGTTTAAAAGTAAGGTTTTGAAATAAAGGAATAGGAATTTGATACTTGACCTAAAGTAAAGAGGGTGTTAGAGGTAACGTGTGTATCTCACAACACTGTCCTGGGACAGATGTGAGAAGGATGTTGAGTGTAAACCCAGCAAAGATCACAGATTTCCTCTGTACCAGCACTGGCCAATTAAGGTTGAGACCAACCATCTAAACACTGCTTGAATGGCTAGTAAGATGGCAAGTGGTGGAATAATAAATAAAAGAGTACAGTGTATTCTTGACTAACACTGGTTTAAAAAACAATCGCCCCCTTAGACCCCTCGAGTATTCACTAAACAAAGGTGGTAACCCTGGACTGCCCAAAAGGCTAGTAAGCTGACAAGTGGTGGAAGTGA
Organism: Homarus americanus; assembly: GCF_018991925.1. NCBI lineage: Eukaryota > Metazoa > Arthropoda > Malacostraca > Decapoda > Nephropidae > Homarus > Homarus americanus. The sequence continues at coordinate 14,965 of NW_024751928.1, forward strand.
TAAATGGACTTGCTTACTGGATAAATTTAGAAATACCCCTCCCCCCCCCTCCCCTTATACCTGGCCAAAAGTATTCACAAAGGGTAAAATATCCTTCCATTATTAGATAAAACAATCTTCTGTACAACCAAGATCTGACGAAACATGCATACAAAATCATTAAGTTTTCTACTGTATTACACACCCCACCTGTGGAGTCCACAATATAAACGTTTAATTGGGAAATACTTGATAGATGACAAACACTGATGACCCTCCATTGATGTATCGGCCAAGGAGATATGATAGTAGTGTTAATGTGCTCTCGGACATGTAAGAAAGGGGTTATCCAGTATGTCTTTACCAATCGATGCAAGTCCTGATTTCCTCTTGCACTAACGCTAGATAATGTAGGTGTTAATTGAGAACCTAAGACTACCCCAATGGGTGGTGAGAAGGACCTACAGTAGACTGCAGGTGTAACGAACAAAATCACAGTATAATGAGATTTTGTAATATTCATGTATCAAACTTCTAGACTTATTGTATAATGTAATAGATGTGTAGTGTATACAAATGAAAATAAAAAATATATTTATATAATTCCTTTTATTTTTCGATATTACTCTACAAAGATCTAATATACTGCACTACAAGGCCAGTGTTTGAGAAATCTAAACAGGGTCTAACAAACTGAAGGTGATATAAAGTGGTATTGGTGTACTTAGTAAATACTGGATCTTTTTCTTTAGTACTTATCAATAAAAAGCTGAAATACTACAATGTTGGTCTTGGGAAAATATAAACCTGGTCATGAAACAAAAATAAGTTACTGTACCTCGTATTATTATAAACACGTCTGAAAAAGAAGTGTTTATGAAGAGTTGATCATGCAACACTGCAGTAGCCCTCCTCCTTTATCAGGGCTGGGGACTGGCATGTTCAGTTGAACAAGGAGGAGTTACTACGGTGAATCTACGTCTAACTACGGTGCTGTTACTAGTACTACCACCATAAAAATATTAAATGTTTCCTGAACTACTTTTACCACCTCCAAGGAGCACCTTGTTGTGGGTCCACAGTCAGCCACACAAACCTGGAATACAAAAAGATTTAGACAATGTTCATTAATACCTTACATATAGACATTACATACTGTCACATATACTTTACCTGTTTGGTGGAGTTCTTGACCAGCCAGACGGTCACCTCAGCCAGCCAGACGGTCACCTCAGCCAGCCAGACATTCATCTCAGAGTCACACAATCGGAAAGACAAAAAAAAATCGAAGGCAGTGAGGATGGGCAGGAGGAGTGTGTGGATGGGAGGAGGGGTGTGTGGATGGGAGGAGGGGTGTGTGGATGGGAGGAGGGGTGTGTGGATGGGAGGA
>NW_024751929.1:0-30959 GCF_018991925.1 Homarus americanus
ATATAATTTGCTAAACTGTTGTCAATGTATGAATATTTATACAATCTTTATTATTATATTCTGAAGGTTCATAATGACATCTGGGGACATTTGTGTCTGGCTTCGTTTTGACGGCGGTATAATTATCCTTAGTTCAGCAATACTAATATAATCTTACTCGCTTGGTATTATTGAATTTATGCCTTTCTTATGGACGTAAATATCTGCCATGGTCAATATTATGAGAGCAATAAACATCTCCAACGATGTATACTGACAAGATCAACCAGAGTGATAGCTTCCACCACCAATACTCGGTCACCCCTCCCGAATGTCAACCATAATAAGAATTGGCTTATTATAAAAATCGGTCGTTGTTATTTCTTATAGCAAGCGTCTATCCTCCTATTCCACCCTCCTACTGCTCTACATCCACCTCCTGTTCTACATCCACCTCCTGCTCCACCCACCTCCTGCTCCACCCACCTCCTGCTCCACCCACCTCCTGCTCCACCCTCCTCCTGCTCTACATCCACCTCCTGCTCTACATCCACCTCCTGCTCTACATCCACCTCCTGCTCTACATCCACCTCCTGCTCTACATCCACCTCCTGCTCCACCCACCTCCTGCTCCACCCTCCGCCTGCTCCACCCTCCTCTTCATCCCTCAGCTTAGAACACAATCACAGTTAGTCAGGAACTCTTCGGGAAGCTGTTGTGTCTTGTAAGGATTAAAGATAAAGTTGGTGAGAATTTTTTATTCCTATAATTTTTGAAGACTATATAATATTCTGAAGAGTATAAAAAAGTAAACATTGTATTTCATAAACTATAAAATCATAACATTTACTCATAATTACTCCGAGAAAATAGTACTTAGAAAAGGCGTATGTATTTACTTTATTTGAGAGAGATAGGCGTAGCGTCACTTAGCAAATCTATTCGATTACAGATCACTTGATGGCGACACGGAATGGAAATACTGCAATGTTTTGTTGCATTCCTACAAGACGTTTCCAGTTTTTTGGTAAATAATGATTCCTTGTTTAATTAATTCGCTGTAAGATAGTGCACACAACAGTACTGTTAATAATATTGTATTTGTAAAGAAAACATAAATATCACGGCTGTTACTGATGAGTAACGTCACTGTTTACCGAGACTTTAGAGTGAAGGGGACGGAGTAGACTCAGGGTTTCTAGGCACAGTTTCCAGCGATTTATATTTCTTTGCTCTCTAACACGTGGTCTCCGTGAAGCCTGGTGTTGCCTGATTATGAACATAGTATCTCGGTTAAAGTTCATAATTGCAAAATGTTAGTCAGTGAATCACAACTGTCTCTGGGCACCGGGTCTGAGCGACAGCTTCTCATAACAACAGTCGACCTTCAGCCTCATCATCAGCAGTATTTTGACACAATCACACTGTATATCTTGACCAACACTAATGGTGTTTATGGCGCCTCATATATTGAGAAACCTTATACCAGTGTGAACTTATAAACTGTGTTATATAGTCTCATATCTTTGACTTGTGGACGATGAACTAAAACAGAGTTATAACGTCTGGCAAGACATTAAGGCGCCACAAACACTCGAGAGCGTTTAAGGCACATTATAATGATTATTATACAGTACTGTGTGTTGGGACGTTGCCAGGGGGTCCTTCCATATAACTATTACTGTTACAGTTATGTATAAATTGTTGGTGTATCAGACGGGGGGGGGTGGGGGGGCGCTAGAGTTTAAAAAAAAACGTACTTACCTAGAAATGGTCACTGGGAGTAGAAAGTAACATGACTATTTGTGAGATAGTTGCAAAAAAGTTGAAAATTTTTAAGATAAATACCCCCATGTCAAGACCTGGAACCATTGTTGTGGTCCTTCTTCCTCCACAGACTCTTCCAAATACTCAAGAATCAATCAATCCTCTGCCTTCTCTTTCATGGTTGGGTCTATATCACACACAGACCCTTTAGATTCATTCGTATCGGTTTCATGTTCTGGTTGGTACGGAGACAGATTCAAACATCTGAAGCAGGCAGTGCAGCAATAGCTGGCTGGGAGAGTTAACGAACTTTTGGGTGAGACTGCACCCGAACTAGCGTTACGTTGTTGGGGTGTGGAGGCCCGAGAGAACTGCGTCCTAACCTGGGACGTGGGTAGTCTCGAAACACACAGGTCCCTTCTACACAGGACCCGCAAGCCGTGGCTGAACAGGAAAATATAACTGCACGTGTAACCCAGAGGAACCTCAAAAACAGATCGTTTCAACGGATAATGTGACCATAACCTCAAACGGACTTCAAGCTGGAACATTGGCACTACCGAGACAGAGAAGAAATCTTTGAAATTATGAGTGAGAAAAATAGACATTATGGGATCAGCCAAGACAAACTGGGGGGGGTGCTGACCTGATCGATCATATTGTTATATGCCTCACTGTGTAATAGACTGAGACAGAGAAACAGTGTGGTCACCATCATAGGTCCTATAATTATCTAATAATATACCTGTATGTAAACAAATATAATTATCGAGCTCCTGATAATATTATCTATGGAAGTTGGGTCGCAGTAATAAATATAGGCAGATCTAAGTAGTCGTGTGGGCGATAAAAGAATTAATATTGAAAATGCTGTACTTCCAAGACTATTTGGTAGTAGAAATGACGAAGGAAACACCTATAGTCTCCCATGTAAGGAATATTAATCATGAGCATCTATTTCTTCCATCAACAATATACAAATATACCAGGTATCGCTGGAACACGCACATTACATTAAATCACCTGTCAAGAAACGTCAAGGTGTCGCCAGGGTTGTCACTGACTCGGATCACCACTGTTTCTCAGGAATTAACCTCAAGGTGAAGATTGGTAAACCATCCAAGGCTGACAGAGCCATTACGATTAATACTGAAAATTTATGAGGTAAAAAGAACCATTCATTTAAAGCGGGTAGTCGAACGTTCATCAAGCTAATCATCCATAAGAATCCCAACCACTAGTCATGATTACGCGATAAAAAAAAGGGTTTTGATTCTTCGTTAGAGAACAAAACGTAGAATATTCCTCATCGGGAAAGTTGTAAGTGTCTCCATCTATATTCCATTTGCTATGCTTTGACTTGGGATAAAATCAAACTCTTAATTTTAGAGGTCGACGAATTACCCTGAAAGATAAGTTAGTAACCTGTGAACATGATGGTGTAGACAACTACACTATATAATTATCTCTTTTCAAGGCCGATGTCTATGTTATACATCCCTGCTAATATCAAAGGAGAGAACAAAGTCAACACAATTTTCAAACATCTCACATGTATATAGATAATCCCTCTTCTAACAGTACTCGCTTATTCCAAAACCTGCCAATGTTAGTTTTCATATCGATACAAATTTGCTAAATACGCGGCTACCATCATTGTTTTTTTATGAACATGATTTTATCTGAGTGTTTCATCGAATGTTGGAAATTTTTACAGGTGTGAAATATTTGTTTGTATTCCTATGACGTAAATATGTAATGAAATGTGCAACAGTTATGTAATATGTGTGTGTGTGTGTGTGCGTGTGCTGAATGACTGATGACAACAAATTTACTGTGTTGAGTGAACGTGAGGGTAAAATTAACCTTTGTAACTTGAATACCGTTAATTAGTTGAATTGTTGTAACGTTTGGTGAGCACGTAGGTGTAAAGTCCCCTTCACTAGTATGCTTACTGGGGCTCGTTAGGTTTTGTGCAATGTGGCACCGCTGTGTTTGTTTACATTCGGCAGAAAGGAAACTCGCAATAGTAAACATGCTATAGAATCAAACTAAAACAATATTAAAACAAATATCTCAATGCAATGATTTGAGAATGTTTATATGAAGAGTCCCTGTAAACGCAAGGGTGAAGGGGACTGTACACCGGTATTCGACAATGTTTTCCTATTGACTGCAAGTTTATGTGCATAGTGATATATTGTTAGTATACGATAATAAAGCAGTTCATGTATGTAAAAATTTTAATATTCACAATTCCATTGTAAACATTAATGACGAAAACAGTAAGTCGGCGCAAAGAACTTAATTGGTCTGTTTTACTGTAGTTTGAATAGTTACACACTTTTTCATCTTTCATTGAATATGATTAGGCAATATCGACTGTAAATAGATGAAGTAATTTTGCACCCGAATTTCGCTATGACACACCTCGGGTGCAGATAACAGTTTCACTCTCTGCACCTGATGCCCATGATGACAAGTTTCGGGTGCAAATAACTATTTCGTTATTTTAACTCGCGTGCAAATACCTTCGGCTACATCAGTTTTTCTTAGTCATAATAAAATATAAGTTTAAACATGTACGTGTTGATATATATCTTTCCAGTATAAACACACAGTTGCGAAAATTATGACGCGACGATAACATCCACCAGCAACACATGTCTGGTACACTGGATTGAATTTTGCGAGTGTCAACAGTCAACGTAAAACCTTGGTAGAGCCATCTAGCGACTGCTCAACAAAATTTCAATCACACGTCGAGGGGTCTCATTTCTATTTTCCGTATAATTATAGTCTTTGCACACACACAAAATATATACATTTTTGTCACGTAATATATATATATATATATATATATATATATATATATATATATATATATATATATATATATATATATATATATATATATATATATCATGTAGATCCACAATGAAAACGTGGATGAGATAAATCTTGATAAAATCACACGGGAAAAGGGAAACAACGGAGCACCTTAGCTTTCGTCTTTATTCAAGACATCTTCAGAGGCAACTCTTGAATAAAGACGAAAGCTAAGGTGCTCCGTTGTTTCCCTTTTCCCGTGTGATTTTATATATATATATATATATATATATATATATATATATATATATATATATATATATATATATATATATATATATATATTATGTATATATATATCAGTTGACAAATTCTTCCTGTTTTTACTCCAGACGTTAACCAGGGATAAAAAAAAACTATATCTAATAAGTTAGAGTACATGTATCTGTATGACTATTACTACACAAAGTGAGAAATTTTCCCCACAAAACAGTAGTAACTCGAAGAAATTAAACTACTGTACTAACACCTCCCTCCAGATTCGTTTTACGTCGAACCGGGAATTCTAGTATTGAAATAATTTGTTTCTTTATATTTTTCATTGTGATTTGAAAGAATGTGACCTTTATTTTTGGGACAACTGCAAACTCAAGGATATATAATCCTTTTAACACTAGGAACGACAAAGGAAAGGACCTTCCAAAGTGGGCAGGGCATTGAAGAGGAGGGAAAATGTGGGGTTAAAAAAAAAAGGTAACCTTTCCAAACCTATATTAACAAAATTCCTGCTTTATTTATCCGATGGAAGCGAATACACTGCTTCTGTAAACCTAGTTTCGTACACTGCGAATCGTGATTACGTTTACCAAGATACAACAATAATGACGGAAGCACACAACAAAACCTACAATAAATTGTGATAATACTCACCGCGATATGATCCATCCACGGGAACTTCACCGGAGGCCAATGTACTCACTCTGGTCGGCCACAAACCATCATCCTTCAATAGACAGCCCAGTCTTACACACAACACGGCTAATAATCTCTTGATATAATACACTGTAGACTTGATTTATGTTTGTCTGTTCACTTAACAACACAATTAGTTGTGCCAGAACTCACCCAACACAAAAACAGTGATGGTGGAGCGGACACAGTCACACACACGTTGGTTAACTTGGTAAGTAGCGACTAATGTGCATTTTTTTCTCAGAGTTACAGCTGATTGGCTGCTGCAAACCTGTCCGATTTCGTTCTGAAGTATTGATGTATTTTTGAATGAGTTTATTCCTAATCGTTGGAATGACCGTTTGCAACGAGAAAAATATTAAGCTAAATTACATAAAGATACATATATTCATTATATCAAACATAAGCACGTAGGAAGTTTATTAGAAATCTTATACATGAATTAACTGTTAAACTCTGGTAGCAAATTCACGCTTTCAGAGGATGCATTTAATATACACTTATTGTTACCAACAATAAGTCACACTAAGACAAATTACGTATCAGTAATACTACATCATGCAAAAATTAACATTTTAAGAGATCAGAATCACATTGAAATATTACACGACCCCTAAAAGTTGGTGGGCGAGTGTGAGAGAATGGGGAGGTTGGCAGCTCGAACAAACAGCCCTCAGCAAAGGCGGGAAATATGAAGTTGTTCGCAAAACAATTTTCTCTTTCTCTTGTTCCCGAGTTCACGACAAGATTTCTTCAGTCAAAATTTCAGTTAATTTTGACATACATCTATAATATAGTTATATCTGATGATATCTACAGTTACAGCAAATGTGAGAATAAATATACAACAAATTTACACTCATCTCCCCTTCCCCACTGATAAACAACATAGGTCTACCTTTCCTTCTCTCTCTTCGTCTCATGTCCTGTACTTGTATTCCACCTCCTTATTCTTTCATGCCTCCAGTCACTTTCAACCTTTCGTAGTCTACGCCATTTATGTTCATGCCTTCTAAGTTACCCGGTTATCTCTGTATTTCTTCCCGCCGGGTAACTCTCAATTTTATATCCTCCTCCAAATGAATGTCTTCCTTCTGTACTTCACCATTCCCACGTTATATCGTGACCATGCTTTAATCTCTCTCTCTCTCTCTCTCTCTCTCTCTCTCAGAAGATAATGCTGGAATATTATAAAACTGCGGCTAAGACTTTACTGACAACTTTATTGCATTACAGTATAATTCATCCCTCCATCACAATGACAGCGCCTTATCCTCCCACAATCATTTCACTACCAGTGTTATCTTCCCCACTACTTTCATCTGAGATCAAGTTAATTACAAAATTTTCAAGCAAGTGAATTAGAGCAGTATCTTTGGCTCTATATTCACCTTCTATTTTCAATGTATGTCTTATACAGTTTTGCCAATGCTCTGGGGTTGTGTTGGATTGCCTCATTTGTAATTCCCTCAACCTGCAGTGGTAAGGAGGTGGTCTGAGTAATTTGTGTCCGCTATTTGATCTATTTCATATTCCTGTTTTTCTTTTTGCTGTTTGCAGACCTGAAGTAATTCTACTTTTGTGAAGGAAGGATCATAACAGATGTTATTTGATCCTCGCCACTGCATTACTTCACACTTCTTGCTGCTACTCGTTGGTACTTTATTAATGATCTTAATGATCTTAACATCCTCCTTGGATGTTTTGGAGTAGTTGCTCTTTAAACCAGGCCTTAAACCGTTCATGATCCATTGAATCGTGGTAGTCACCCTTGGCTCCATTCTTGGACCTAAACATCAACAGAGCTCCGGGTATGAATCCCTGACGACCACCAGCATGCGCGATGATAAACCTCGCTCCTCTTCCTGATTTGAGTTTGGGTCCTGCTGATCCGTCATTCACAGTCCAACACCGCTCAACACATTGATTCTGGTTGATCCAGGTTTCATCTAGATATACCTCTGGACGGGGATTAGAGCTTTCTCTGTTCTTTTGTTTGTATCTGAGGTATTTGTTTCTTGCAGCTACAATGTCCTCCTTCTCCATCAAGATTTTCCTGCCACTCTGTACTTGAACCCCAGCTTCTTTACTATTTTATAAAGTGAACTCTGTGACCCTTTAAAACAGGCTGCTTTACCCTCTCCAACAATGCTGACAGTGTAGGTAGTTCACCTCTTTCATAAAACGAGAGGAGCTCTCTTCTGATGCATTCTCTATCAAAATAGTCAAGTTGTCCTACGACAGGTGAAGGTCTGGCACTTGGCGAACATATTACTCCGCCTGGCGATTTCTTTGCTTCTGCCTTGATTCTTTCCGCTGTGGTCATAGAGACCGGAGTTGCTGAGGCTGTCTTCTACACAACTTCTTTCTTCCATCGTTTCGCAAGAACCTTCTTGAGCAAAGAATTGGTAACGTTCATGATGATATTCCTACTCTGACTTGTCTATCTGCTTGGGGAGTGTAGAGATGATCTGCCAACGTCATAGTGTCGTTTATTGCCTCTGATGTTATGCTGGACCCCGACAAGTTGTTCCATACATTCCTGCCGACAACACCCGTTTAAATATAGTGCAACCAAAACCATAAATATATAAAATAAAATAACAAACGTAAGGTTTGTCCGGTAACTAAAGGGAATTTTGTGTTGCTTTTACATACCATATCCGGCAATGCTTATTCTAATAAAAAATTACAATGGAAAAGAGTTGTTTAGCTACTTGAATTGAGTATTAATATAGCAATTCATCGTATATTAACCATTTGACTGTTAAGAGATTTAATCACATAACTCAGCCAGAGCAAGGGAGATGGGGAGGAGGAGGTATGTAACTCCTCCGCTGGGCCCTCCTTCCTCTCGTAATCTCATTAGACATTCTTCATTCGAGCAAAGACTACGCTCCTGCTCGGTTGGGTGGCGGGCACTGGTAAACACAGCTGTGAGTGCTAACTCCCAAATTTGGGATGTTTTCGAGCCTATTACATTATCTGAAGGATATATAGACTTACCTACTTGTGTATAAGGACCTGTTTACCACACGAAAATAACTGCTCGGGGTCCCATCACTCCTGGCTGGGTGTTGTGGGATATCAACATTGCCCCATGGAAAGTGAATTATCGCTTAAGAACCCTACATGGAAGAGTAAAGAAAAGATAGTATTGGACGAAGTTCTTGAAGACCTTGAGTTGAGTAGTGATGAGTCTAATACGAGTGATGAAGCACAAGGGAGGTAGTGAAAAAGAAAGAAAGTTCTATAAGGATGAGGGAGACAAGCTGGCAAGAGGACAGTGAAAGCGGAGAAGTAAGAGAGGAGGAGACAAAAAAATCTTGGACAAAAAACGTGTGTGGGTGGTAATAATAATGGAAATAACAGAAAGGAGATAGTGGAGAATGGATCAAGAACAGAGCAAAGTATGGAATTTGAAGGAAGCAGACAAGAACACACACAAGGTAATGTTGGTCGTGTCAGGAAGAGATTAATTTTTCCACAGTCATGCCCGATGACCTTCCTTGAAAAATTAAAATGGGCAGTACAACTAGGACGGGAGCATCGCAGCTTTGAGCCTCTTTTGAAAGAAGGCACACACAAGCCTTATCTTACAGTGGGGACCATGGAGGCTGTGGAATTGTTGACAACTGTTGGGTACAAGGGATTACTGATGGTTTTGCCAGAGGAGAGCGACATACTACTTACAAAGGTTATAATCTTTAGGTACCCTGTAATACTAGATCCAGAATACTTATTGGATGACGAAAGGTTTGTTTGGGTCAAGAGGCATTTAATAAGGGGAGAAGAGAGAAGCCAGGTTATTGCTCTAATGAGAGGAAAGGTTCCAGAGAAAGTGTTCATCACAGGAGCAGGGTATAGGAAGGTGGCACTATATGTGGAGGGACCAATAATGTGTCTCAAGTGTTGCAGATGGGGACATAAGGCCTGGAGCTGTCAACTGGACCCACGTTGTAGATTCTGTGGGAGAAGCACGAATCTAGCAACTGTAAGGACAAAATCAATGCAGGAGAGAAAGTGAAGCCTTGTTGTTGTAATTGTGGTAAAACTCACAATGCTAGTTCAATTGCATGCGAGATGAGGCCACGTATGAGAAGTGACCAACAAAGGAATTATTCAGAGAACACTGAAGAAGTACGCTGTGGTCTGACAGTGACAAGACAGCAGGAGAACACACAGACAGTGGAGACAGTGATCCCTGAGAATGCCTGGCATGAAGATTCAAGAAGGATAGGACTGCGATTCCGGCCGGAAGAGTTGTTGATGCCAGGAACAAACAGAGTAATAAACAAGTAGCAAGTGAGAGTAGTGGTGCAGCCCTCCAGGTTAGTGATAAAACTGTGCAAGAAATTCTGGGAGAAGAGGTGCGTAAGATGTTTCAACTTTTGCAAAAGTTAGGTCAGAAAATAGAAGTGATAGAGAAAAGACTTGATACAGTGATAAATAAAGAAAGGGAAAACAAAGCTGTGAATATTGTAGAATTAGAAGGGAAAGAGGAAAGTGAAGAGCTCAAGCTTTTGAAAAATTCAGTGCTTAAAATAAGTATTACAGGGAAGGAGAGGAAAATAAAGGATTGTGTAGTGCAGGGAGCAACAACTGAAAGTTTTAAAAATGTGTTGGTAAAGTGTAAAGATGCTGATAAAGAAAAACTTTTGAGGAAATGGGAATCTGTGCAGGAGGATTGGGCCTTCTTAAAGAATCTGATTGGAAAGGATATAAAATGTGTAAATATTAATCGTGGATCTAGCTAGCCTTAAGATAATGTCCTGGAATGTTAATGGTCTACGAAATAGAGTGACAGATGTACATACACTACTTTACCCTTAAAAATAATATTGACATAATTACCCTTCAAGAGACTGGAGACAGGAAAGGCGACCTGCTTAAACTGTCTGGATATAAGGGATTTCATCTCTATTCGGGTGAAGGTATAAGAGGGGTCTCAACATACATTAAGAATTCCATACCAGCAGAACTAGTTGGAAGCCCGAGTAGAGTACAAGGAATAGAAAGTGTCTGTATAAAGTTATATATGAAGGAAGGAGAATTGAACATAGCAAATTTGTACATTTCTGGAGGCTGTTTTGACCTCAACTTCTTACCAGATTGCATGTTTTTGGACTCAACTGTAGGAGATTTTAATGCTCGACATCCAAGACTCCAAACAATGGTGAGAATTAATTGTAATGTTATAAAATTTTGGCAATTTTTACAAGATCACCCAGATGCTTACTTGTTAGGAAATGAGGAAGTGACTCATATTAAAGGAGGAAGGTTAGACTATGCTTGCATGATAAGCAGTCAGGGAGTCCAGGGAGAATGTGAGATGATAAGGGAGCTAGTCAGCGACCATTTTGTTGTGTATGTTCAATTACCATTAGGGAAGAGACAGGTGAGATATAGGAGGAAGAGATTGAAACTAAACAAGGATGACACAGAAGTGTTTACCTAAAATATAGAGAAATGGTATAGAAATTATACACAAGTCTGTATGGATAGCTTTTATAATGACTTAGTTGGGGAGATAGAAAGATATTTAACTAAGGCAACACAGAAAAAGATAAATGATAAGACACATGGGGCTAGGAAACACTGCTATACCAATGACCAAATGTTGAAGGGATGGACACAAATGTTAAGGGCAGCACATAAAGATTGGGTAAAGAATGGTAGAAGAGAAGAAGATCGGGAAATCTTCATGGATATAGCCAAAATATGTGGGCAGGCTAGGAAGGAGGCAAGGGAGAAATATTGGCAAGACTTTGCACTGCACATTGGGGAGAGTAAAAATCTCAAAGAAATATGGCAGGATATTAACAAAATTAGAGGAAAAAGGAGTAATTTTATTAGCCATCCTCATCCAGAGGAAGAAGCTAATAAACTGGTTGACAAATGGGCTAAAGCAGCAAGTGTTGCCTCCCTGCCTAACAGGACAATAGAAGCATTAGATGAGTGGCAAAATGAAAGAAGAAGATTTATTTCATCAGCTCTAAATATTTGTGATGTAACATGTGTAGATATTACTCAAGATGAGTTATTAAATGCTGTTAAAAAAGGAAAATCTACAGCACCAGGCGAAGATGGTGTGACATATGAAATTTTGAACTGCTTAGTTGGTATGGAAAATAGTCCATTATTAGTTTTATTCAACATGAGCTATGCAGAGGGTAGATTACCAACAGAATGGAAGAACGCGATAGTTATTCCTTTCCCTAAGGCAACTGGTGGATACAGGCCAGTGTCTTTAACATCTTGTTTTTCCAAGATGATGGAGATAGTATTATCAAATAGGCTTGTATATATTGTGGGGGAAAATCTATCTTGTAATTTATTTGGATTTTTGGAAGGGAAATGTACTTCAGACTGTGTTCTAAAATGTTTATCAAATGATGCAGACAGATGTAGAGTTTTTGTGGATTTACAAGGAGCATTTGATAAAGCTCACAGTGAAGTAGTTATGAATGAACTGGCTGCTCTAGGGGTATCAGGAAAGTTGTTACACTGGATAGGTGACTACTTGCATGGAAGGAGAATCTGTGTATGGTATCAGGGATGTTTGTCTGAGGAAAGAGCACTTGAACTAGGCACTCCCCAAGGGGGAGTATTGAGTCCAATGTTATTTAATGTGTTAATGAACAAGATAGCCTCACACAAATATCCCAAAGGAGTTGTAACCATCATTTATGCAGATGACATCTTATTTCAAGGAAACTCTGTAAAAAAATTTGCAGATTGCATTAAATAATTTTAGTGTTCTTTCTCAAAAAATGGGCTTAGTTATCAATGAAGAAAAAACCAAGTGTGAATGTAAAGGAAGAAGAACTGAATCCGTTTTTCTAAATGGAAAAATTGTTGAGAAAGTGTCAAAGTATAAATATTTAGGAATGTATATTGGCTTTACTAGTGAAAGTAAAGAGGCAGAAATATATCATGTCCTCACTCAATGTAGAGCAAGATTACAGCCCTTGAAGGCTCTAGCATGTTGTGGTAAAGGTGCTGGGGTACCCATACTGAGAATGATGTATATTTCTACCATCAGATCACTTATAGACTATGCAGCACCTGTCCTCTCTTGTACTGGTGAAGGAAGGCTACGGAAGCTTGAGATCATGCAAAATGAAGCAATGAGAATAATTTTAGGGTGTCAAAAGAATGCAATGATTGAGATAATGAAATTGGAACTAAGGTTACAGAGCATTTCACAGAGGGTCAATGAAATTAATACAGTTGCAGCAGTTCGATTAATGAGAGGGAACAGTGGGGGTAAATTTGTAGAAGATATAAATGATGGTTTAAAAGATAAAAGGACCTTCTGCAGGCAAGGCAAGAGAGGATACATGAATGGATTAGTAAATATTATTAAAAAATGTAATCTGGCAGACTGGTGTACAGCTGTTCAGAAGAGTTGTAAGAATCCACCCTGTGAAGAACGAGAAGTAGAGTTAGACATAGTGCCTCTCACAATGAAGAAATCATTACATGAACCAGGACAGTTAAGGTCTTTATATGGGAATAAGATTAGTAATTTGCCTAAAATAAACACATTGCATGTATATTGTGACGGGTCAGTTATGTCAAGTGGTAGGGCAGGGTGCGGGATCCTTATAAGACAGTACACAGAACAAGGAAATGATGACATCAAAATTGGACTTCGGTTGAGCAGTTTTATTTCATCAACACAAGCTGAGTTATATGCAATGTTAGTAGGATTGGGAAATGTTGTAAAGAGGTATAAAGATGCATATTATTTTGTTGATAGAAGGGCAGCTTTGGATTCTTTGAACAGTGGGAGTCCAGTCTTTGGACACATTATTGGTTCATGTAGAAAATTAGTAAATACAATAGGGAAAAATGGCCATAATGTTCAATTTGTATGGGTCCCTTCACATGTGGGGATTGGTCTTAATGAAGCAGTAGATATAATAGCAAAAAGAGCCACGGAAAAGGCCGCGATCGACATAATATGTACTAAAACCTTGAAGCAATTAAGGAGCAAATTACGGAAAATACAATCAATAGAGGATAATTTCAAAAGGAATGAAATATACAAGAAAAGTGAAACAATGAAACATTACCATCATGTTCTCATGAACACAAAATTTACATATGGGAAAGATAGGAGTAGGTGGAAAGATTCAGTGTATATGAGGTTAAGATTAGGATATAAATATTATTGGGAACTTGGAGCTGAGAGAAGTGAACAGGATAAAGAATGTAGAGTTTGTAGAACATCCAGATCCCATACCATGCCACATTATATACTGGAATGCCCATTGCTTAATGTATATAGAAATGCCCATATAAATAATGTCCCCATGCAAATAGAGTGGATGTTTGGAAATGGGAAAATAGATGAAATATTAAAGAAATATAGAAATTTTGCATCTAGAATATAACTATGTATTATAACTAATTATATGAAATATTAGGGATTTATGTGAGTCCTGAGAGGGACATTCCTGGACTGGGGTGAGGATGACTTATGTCACTTCATCCCTTTGAGATGTATTAATGTTTTTTTGTATCTCAATAAACGTATCAATCAATCAATCAATCATATTGGAAGACAAAGGCCTACATGGCCCGTCCCTCTCTTGAATAACACGGTAGCCAGCTCTTACAAGGGCACTGAAATAATGTCTTTATATTACTTTTGTTCAGGATGTTCCAAGTAGCGACCCGAAAGCACATGTTTAATTGTTAATTATCATAATATTGACCTATTTCAAAATTGTGATGATTAACGCAGTCTCCCACATACTAGGTTTTCTCTTAACCGAAGAGTGACGCGGCGAGCCTGACAAAGTTCTTTATATCTCTCAGTTATCCTTCAGTTGTTACCAAAAACGATAAATAATATTAATGACAACCTACAAAAATAAAACACATATTTTGTAAAATATTCCATATTTAGCTTATTACATTAGTATAGGAGTTAAGTAAAGCTGCAACACATTTATTTACATATTTACTGAGCCTACCTATAGAAAACTGTCAAGTCAGCAGTAAGGTGTGACACATCCCGTTGGTTTAGAAGTTTTAAGTATGATCATACTTCATAGGATCAATTCTATAGTGTGATGACCGAGTTCCTTGTCCGAAACTTGGAATGAATCCAACCACGAGGATGAGTCTCAGTGTGAACCTGTGAGCGGGAAGCGGTCCATTAGCTCTTGCTATTGGGCATTGATGACTGTTCCCTCCCAGTTTAGTGGGAGTGGAGCAGGTTCACACAGGCTGAGTGGCTGGATTCTTCATCCACTTGGGTGATCCAATGAGTTTTTTAAACTACTCCTATTGCAGGAGTAATTAATCTGTATGTTTGGTAATAAAATTTTGAAGTTGAATCCTTCAGTACGAAAAACATTTGGGCCGTTGATAAATTATTTTAACGTGCTAATTTCTAGTCCACTTTATTTTTAATTATTTACACCGAGGAAAATTTGTATATGAATAATATAAAAAAACAAAAAAACGAATTTTAGGACAATATGACAATTATCATTTAGTCAAATTCAAATCATTTATTGACAAATGCACCAAAAGGAGCTGGTTAGACAACACAACATACATTATGTATATCGTTTCTCACTCTTAATTTAGTTTTTCGTTTTTGCATTTATTTGTGGTAATTATTAGAATTATTATTACACTGGTCTACAAAAAAATATTTTTTTTCTTCTGGCATGAAACGTTTTAACTGTTTTTTACTAACTTTAAGGTGCTGAATCCAAATCTGATCTCAGATTTGCTCCATCACGTAACGTTTTTGCGCTATCGGTATTCCCTATTTTGATGGATTTCACCAAAAATTCCGTTTTCAGAGTTTTTTGCAGGTTCGTGTCTAAAAATTGTGGTGGTTAATTTATATAACATAGTTATTTTGAACTTGTAATAAATCTAACTCCTCTTTTTTATCATTTTCAGGTGAAAACTGATAACCTGGCAATGGCTTCAACATCCCAAAGACGGAATTGCTGCAATGACCCAGATATATTCTGCTACATCTGTGGAAGCTTTACTTTGAAAAGTCAAAGGCGCAACATCACCAGTTTTGTGAAGAGAGTGTACCTCGCTTACTTTAAAGTACCACTTGGAGACCAGGACAAAAGTTGGGCTCCTCACAAAGTGTGCAAAACCTGCCTGGAAACTTTGCGATCCTGGCCTCAAAGAAAGAATGCTAGACTTCAGTTTGGCGTGCCTATGGTTTGGAGAGAACCAACGAATCATTCAGATAACTGCTACTTCTGCCTCGTCAATGTTAAAGGTTTCAATAAGAAAAACAAACAATACCTGCAATACCCAAATATCCCATCAGCCATACGACCAGTTCCCCACAGTGAAGAAATACCTGTGCCAGAATTTACTGAGCTACCAGAGATTGAGGATATAGAACCGGAATTCACCTGTTTCTACTGATGAAGATGAAGAGACTGATCTTTTCAAGCCATCTGGTGAAGATTGTGAAAAGCCAACGTTGTTTACTCAGTCAGAATTGAATGATCTGGTCAGAGATCTAAATTTGCCAAAACAGTCTGCTGAATTGTTAGCTTCCAGGCTTCAAGAGAAACGACTCTTAAAACCTGGCACGAGTGTCTCCTTTTATCGCAACAGAGAAGAGCAACTGCGGAAGTACTTTCATTCATATGACCAGAGATCCACACTTCCTTGCAACAATGACTGAGGCACAGGCAAGAACTTGGAATGCTTTCTCTAATGTGGTGCGGAACTTCTTAGGGAACAAGAAAGCGGACAACTATCAAGAAATTGTGGAAGAGCTGCTCTTGAGTTTACAAGCACTTGGATGCAGAATGAGTATCAAGGTTCAATACTTACACAGTCACTTGGACGAGTTTCCAGAAAATCTGGGAGAAGTGAGCGAGGAGCAAGGGGAGCGCTTTCATCAAGACATTAAAGTAATGGAAGAAGTTTATGTAACTGTAACTTGATCTTAATACTTGCACTATTTCTACCGTACATTAATTGTTTTTTTTCACCCTTCAATGTTACATTTAAATATTATATGTGCATTAACTTTCCAATTTGATATTAACAATTTTTGGTTATAGAAAAATACAAATTATAATGCTGAAAAAATTTATGTATACATGTTTAAACCGTCAATTTTGATCCAAAAGTTTACGTTTCCAGCAAAAGTGCAATATGGTATATCTCAAAAACCTGATGTGACAGACAAAAACCAAAGTCATATTTGGATTCTGCACCCCAAATTTACTTAAAATCCGTTTAAAAACCTTGTGCCAGAAAAATGGTGTTGACCGGTGTTATCTTATTTGTATTAATTTGCTCTTAATTTTATTATTTGTGGTAATGATACTAATAATAGATATTATTATTATTATTTTTTTTTTTGTAAGGTGAAGCGCAGAAGCGTTTACAGCGCCCAACAGGGAAGCATGCTAAGTTCATGCTTGCCTTTATGTCTCATGAGTTAAGGGCGTAGAAGCCTGAAGAGTCAGTGGTTTATGTCATCAAGTCATTGGAAGCTCCAACAACTTGTCCCAGTATATGAATTCGCAATTTAGAGCAGGTACCTACTTTAGTGCTAGGTGATCAGGGACTAATGGGGGCTAGGAAGTAAGTCCAAACAACTTCCACCGGCCCGGGAATCGATTATATTTTCGCCCCCCAGACCCTGATGTGGGTCAGTGACCTGTGCCCGGATGGGCTAATCCTCGTTAAAAAAATATATATACCCTGCCCAAAACTACTTTTAACAAGAGCGCTTTAATATTGTAAGTAAACATAAATTAGATATGTATACAATAAAAAGATATGCATAAAATCTACAGCATAAAGTTCAGCAGTGGTGCTGGAACTTCTATCCCCAATTCACTTGGATATTATTTCTTCAACACTAATCTCAGATTAAAAAAAATCCCTAATAACAATGCCACATCCGGCCCGATTCCCATTAACTGAACCGTCACAGCACATATGAATAACATTTCCTTATGGTAATATTTGCCGTAACTCAAAAGGATTACTTTTATTTTATTTATTTATTTTTTTTAACTCTAGTTTGTCCATTCTTACAGATACACTCTCCATGAACCAAGGTTTCAAATAAACTTTGTTTGGCAAAGGCACACACAAATCTACAATATTATATTCACACAACATGTGAAAAAGTTTTTTAGTATAAGTATTCATCTTAAAATTACTAGTAATTGCATTCGTAAATTTAACAACAGCAGACTTCAGATAAATACAAGAATTGCACAATGCCTGGGGAGAGTGGTGGGCAGAAACCTATGAAGGCTTTGGCTAAAGAAGAAATGATTGCCCTACTGAACAACTTAGAGGGCGACCTGAGGCTTTCAAGTAGCGAATCAGAAGCAGACGAACCGCGGCCAACAACAATAGAAGTGATAGACAATTTTCAAGAGGTGATTAGTAAGAAAGAAAAGAAGAGGAGGCGAGAGGAGGCGAAGAAAACTGAAGGAAATGACAGTGATGAGATCATGAGTGATAGGAAGAAAAGGACGACACACAGAAGAAAACAGAAAGAATTCAACAGGGAATAAAACACAGCAGGTCTTGACAGCAGGTCTTGACTGAATCCAACACCCTTCAAGAGTCAGACCCCAGTGATTATGACAGTGATGGTAATGTTTCTATGGGAAACACTAGCCACAGTGGAAACAGCAATGCCATGGACCCTATCACCCTGCCCTCTGCCAAACAAACAAGTAAGCTGAATCTCCACTTTCCCAAGGACTCATTAAAATCTGTCGAGGATCGGTTTAATTGGATGATGAAGTACTGCAGACAGCATGGTCCCAACATTCAATTCCGACAAGGTAAGAACCGGAACTTTATCAAGTGTCAGACTCCTGAAGTCTATAAAACCCTTAGTACTGTTGGCTTTGACGGGGTTGTCCTAGTGGCCCCTCCAGCAGACGCTGATGAATGTTGCCATATCCTAGTGAAACGATTCCCCCTATACGCTGACATCGAAGATGCACGTGACTTTAATTCTAATATACTCAGTATACGTCGACATTACCGTGGACACACTCCACAAGCTGCTGTTATTGTCAAGTGGAAGGGAAGGGTATGTCCAACCACTGTGGAAGCCCATCCAATCCTTCCACCACTTTATGCAGAACCCTATCATCCTGGGCCTGCATTTTGTGTTATCTGCTCTCATTGGGGTCACACCTTCACTGCCTGCTGCCGACGTGATCGTCCTAGATGTCGCTTCTGCTCACGTAACCACAACTCCACCGCCTGTGCCCAGAAAATCAAAGACCACCTTAATAGGGGTGGTGTGGGCTATGTAGTTGAGCCCAGGTGCTGTAACTGTGGCGGCCGGCACAATGCTGACTCACGGCAGTGCCCCAGTCGCCCTTCTGTCCCAGGGGAGAGGCCTCCCCAAGGGCTGCGTCTACCACAACGCCCCCCTCAGTCTACTGGGTCACCTGCCCCTGCCTGGCTTCACCAGGCTGCACCACAACAGCACCTACCATTCCCTAACTCAACCACTACTGAGCCTCCTCCCTGTCTCTACTCTGACGCTATCAAGCCTTGTTCCCACCAGTTCCCCCCCACAACCCCGTCTCTACTCTGACGCAGTCAAGCCTTGTGCCGCCACCAGTGCCCCCCCACAACCCCGTCTCTACCCTGACGCTGTCAAGCCTTGTGCCGCCACCAGTGCACCCCCACAACCCCGTCTCTACCCTGACGCTGTCAAGCCTTGTGCCGCCACCAGTGCCCCCCCACAACCCGTCTCCAGTGACATGACACAGATCATGTCCCTCTTCCAAGAATTTACCAGTCATGTTGAGAAACTCTTGGTTACACTCTGTACCGCCATCTCCGACCTACACCGCCAACTCCTGCCCTTTGCTGGCACCCAGTCACTCCCCTCTTTTGGTTTGACACAAGCTGGTAGTCCCCCTGTGAGCCCCCCCTGCTCACAGGTTGTGTTTACTGGGGCCCCCGAGCCAAGCCCTGCCTCATCTTTACGTCACGTGGTGCCTCAACCTGTCTACCCACCTCAAGCCTCGCCTGCTCCTGTGTCTGTGCTGTCTCCACCAGGGCTACCTGTTGGACCTGAGGACTCCACCCCCGGCTACCCATACTTCACCAACATGCCGGCACCTAAGGCCCATCCGTCCACGTCAGGGGTAATCAGTCTAATACACCACAATGGATAGCAACGCTACAGGACTGCAGGTACTCACCTGGAACATAAACGGCTTGCAAAGCAAGTTTGGTGCCCTCAAAACCTACGTCTACACTGAAGACGTCGACGTGCTGTGCCTCCAAGAAACGCGGTGTGCTGCTGGTACCTATGTGCTCAGTGGCTACACATGTGTTGAGAGCCCATCCACTCCTGTTCTCCGCATCGACGGACTACCACGAAGCCATGCACGTGGACTACGGATCTACGTCAAGAAGGATGTCCCCTACCAACCTCTCGACGTCCCCCTTGATGACGACACCACCGACGCACATGCCATCACAATCACACTAAAAGGTATGTCCCTCAATATTGTCAATGTCTATGTGCCTCCCTCCACCCCTACTGTACCTGTCCCACCACACCATATCACCTCCACCCCCACCCTCCTTGTGGGGGACCTCAATGCCCGTCACCCCAGTCTCGGCTCCCAAGGGCCCCACTCAAACTCCCGGGATAACTCCTGGCTCTCCTATCTACAAACCACTGATGACCCTGTACGTCTTCTCTGCCCCCCATCACCCACCCACATCGGGGGAGGGAAACTTGACTACATCGCTCTCTACTCTGACCCTCACCGCCCACACTCCACCCGCATCCTCCACTCCCCCCACAGTGACCATTTCCCTATCCACACTACCCTCCAGTACGTGAGAATACCCGTTCCACCCAAGGGCCCTAGGCTCAGCCTACCCCCTGCCAACATACTTGCCTTCATCACTGCCATTGCTGAATGGTTTCAGGGTTACACTGTCACCACAGCAGACCAACTCTACCTTGATCTGTCCAAACAATGCACTGACCTCCTCCGCCCTGTCCCAAAACACCGCCGCCCTAACCGCCAGCCCAGGAGTCATTGGAACGTTAACCGTGACCCTCATGTTAAGTCTATCCGAGTATGGCACCGACTAGTTGTCGACCAGTGGAAGAAATCTCCTAGCTTCCCTGACGCTCTTTGCTTCCTAATGCGCACAAATAAAGAGCTCCAATCTGCCATCACTCTCGCACGAGAGAAGCAGTGGTTTGATTTTGCTTCTTCTATTGACCAGTCTACATCTATAGGTGATATATGGCGCACCATTAACCGTGCCCGGGGCACCAACGCTAGACCCGCGCTCCACCCCAGACCAGCTGCCCGAGCTGAGGCGCTCTCCCAGACGTGGCAGGAGGCCGCCTCCATTGATGCGCTACCACCCGCTGTACGAGACCTCACCCTCGCACTGCAACCACAACGCCGACAGCGCATCTCCGAGTACCAAGACCTACCTGCAGACACTGATGTGCCTTTCACACAGTGTTAACTACTAAATGCTGTTAAGCGTGGTCGGTCCACCGCCCCAGGTGATGACGGCGTCACATATGATGTGTTAAATGCCCTTATTGCCACCCCAGGTAACCCCTACTCTGTCTATTTAACCTCTCTTATGATACTGGTCAGCTGCCTCACTTATGGAAGACTGCCACCACCACCATCCCAGTCCCTAAACCAGGCAGACAAGATGAATATCGTCCAATATCCCTCATTCTCCTGCTTCTCAAAGATGATGGAGCGCATGATACACCACCGTCTCCACTGGAAAATTGAAGGCCACCTGCCCCCTGACCTCTATGGTTTCCGCCCCGGAAAAAGCACTGCTCTCTGCATCGCTCACTACATGGCAAACACCTCCGCCAAAACCTCCCTCTTCGTCGACTTCAAGGGTGCTTTTGATAAAGCCAACAGTGAAGTGATCCTTGAGGGCCTCACTCACATGGATGTGAAGGGCAAACTCCTCACGTGGATTGCTGACTACCTCTCCCATCGACAGGCCCGTGTCCGTTTTCAGGGCCACTACTCTAAGATCAGGGACCTTGATCTTGGCACGCCTCAGGGAGGTGTACTCAGCCCTACACTCTTCAATGTTTTCATGAACTCCATCTGCTGCCTCAACGTCATCTTTGCTGAGCGCGCTGGGCCAGTCTCAAAGGGCCTCTGTCGGGGTCCACCGTCTCATGTACATGCCATTGTCAGAGCTGTCATAGATTATACCTCTCCTGTCCTTGTAGTTGCCTCCCAGCGCGAAACAAAGCATAGAGAAAATCCAAAACAGAGCGATGAGACTCATCCTCGGCTGCCCTATGACCACCAGAATAGAAGTCATGCAGCGCGAACTAATCCTGCTTCCCGTCTGCGATCGAATTACTGCTCTCAATGCCATCCTTGGTGTTAAATTTCTTCGCAGTGAGCAACCGACTCCCCTGTCGCGCTCACTGAACTCACATCTTAACACCCTCCTGCGCCGGCCTGTCCCCATTACTGCGTTATCACCTCTACACCCCCTCGACTTCTCTCCCTCCCGAGTACACTCATCCGCCTCTACCGCCGTGGACTACCCCGTGTGTTGATGTTGTCGTCCACACCTTTCCTGGTCGTAAATCCACCCAACTGAGGTATATGCTCAAACTTAACTGCCTTGAGCAGATTAATGATGTCGCCTCCTCTCTTAAGACCTCCCACCCTCCTATCCTCGTCTACTGTGATGGATCTGTTACCACGCTGGGCAGCGCTGGGGCAGCTGTGTGGATTCCTTAGCGCCAGACCTGCAGGAAAATCAGGGTCCACGACTGGGCCTCCTCCACTGATGCTGAAAGCATAGCCATCCTCACGGGCATTCATGAGAGGGCGACCTATGCTCGCACTGAACGCCAGAACCTCCTTATAATCAGTGACAGCACTTCTGCTCAAGCGAGGCTCAAATTACCCTCCCCCTCCTCCCCTGCCGCCCAACACACCCTAGCCGCCGTTGCCAGGCTGGAATAAACTGATGACATCCGTGTCAAGTTTATTTGGATCCCGTCACATATAGGAATAACTGCCTGTGACACTGTTGATCGGCTTGCCAAAGAAGCTACGCAAGAAGAAGATATTGAAGCCACTCTCGCCCTCTCCCTGAATTATCTCAAATCTCGCATACGCGCCACACAACGAGAGGCATTTGACAAAAATTGGACACACCTGAAACAACGGGGTAGCGTCACAGTATGCCACTACGATGACTCTGTAACCGGTGACGACAACCGCCACTACAAAGAATATCAATCCCTAACTCGATCTCAACAGATTATGTACACGAGACTGCGCCGAGGGTACAGGTACCTATGGGAGTACATTGGCAACCCTGAGCCAGGCCGCACTGTTTGTAAACTTTGTGGCCAACCCGACTCTCACATCCTCTCTCACTACATCCTCACTTGCCCTATGACCTCCTCCTATAGGTCCCCAGCTGTTACCAACACCTCTTCCCTCCCTGACCAGATATCCCTCCTCCTGGTGACAGGCCTGGCTCTAGACAATATTAGGGACCTGCCACGCTTTGCCATAAACAGATGAAATGTACCGGGAACTTTCCCCCCACACACTCATCATTCTCTCACTTTATGTAACTTGACAAAACCTATGACCCTTCAGGGTTTTACGCCATTAATGCACGAGTCATAGAGGCAAGTATTAACTTTGCATACTTCCCTGTTGGGCGCTGTAAACGCTTCTGCGCATCACGTTGCACAGGATGTAAGGGGGTGCGCAATAAACTACCCCCTCGGGGACAAATCTGAATATGACTTCAGATAAATATCACCACGCCTAATAAGCCTTAGAGTAGAAATGACAGTCAACTCCCTAATTCTGTGTATTATGCTCGAGACATTTAGCTCCATCCTCATAATCTCTATTCTTGTTGTCCTTGGACAACCAAGCACAATCCTCATTACTTCATTCTTAATAAGCTCTAATGGCCTAAGATCTTTTCCTGAGTAAGAAGCTAGAACTGGAGCTGAATAATCAATGATACTCCTAACTGTACTTAAGTACATAGATCTTAAAACTGGTGTACCAACACCATTTCCTCTGTATGACAAAACTTTCAGAGGTTTTAGCCTCGCTGTACATATATTTTTGACACAAGTAATTTGACCCTTAACATTATTATTTATACCCACAAACATTCCCAGATATTTGTAACTGGATACTTTTTGCAATTTTATTCCATTTAGCCAAAATTCTTTTCCATTTACTGCCCTTGAACGAAATTTGGTTTTATTTTCATTAATGACCAGTCCCAAAGAGACACAAAGATTCTGTAGCTGATGAATGACCCTACACATATGTTCCTCATTCTCACATTGGATCAGAATGTCATCAGCATAAATGATTACTCGAGACTCGTCCTGGAATTTGTAACTTGCTATTCTGTCCATAAACATATTAAAAAGCATAGGGCTAAGAACGCCACCTTGTGAGGTACCCAACCCTAGACTTTTTTCTTCAGATTCATGACCTTGAAACCAGACACTCGTTTTTCTGTTAGTTAAGTAATCTGTAATCCACATCAATAATTTCACTTTTATACAAGACTTTCTAAGGTCACTTCCTTATTTGCCTTATCAAAGGCACTTTTAAGGTCTACAAACAGTCTACAGTTGACATTAGCATTACTAAGACATTTAATCACACAATCTGTAGTGCTTTTACCCTTTAAAAATCCAAACAAATTACTAGACAAGAGACCATCAATTTTATACAATAATCTATTTAATACCATTCGCTCCATCATTTTAGATAGACAAGATGTTAGGGATATGGGTCTATAATCATTTTCGCCCTGAATGAATGAATAAAGGTTA
This sequence comes from Homarus americanus, assembly GCF_018991925.1. NCBI lineage: Eukaryota > Metazoa > Arthropoda > Malacostraca > Decapoda > Nephropidae > Homarus > Homarus americanus. The sequence goes on from NW_024751929.1 coordinate 24,425, forward strand.
GTGACAGGGGGGAAGGAGGTTCAGTGGAAGTTTAAAGGGGATGATGGAAAGGAATTTCAGTGAGAGAAAAAGGTGCCGTGGCTTAAAGCACCTTGCGTTTGGACGATGAGGCAGAGCCGTGATTGGTGGAGGGAGCTACACTACCCTCGGACTCAGCGGCAGGGGGGTGGGGACCAGGAGATAAGCGGCTCCAGGCGTTGGTCAAATTGGGCAACGGACTGTATTACTGTTTGGAAGACTGTCACCACGGCGATTGCAGCGCGAGCCCCAAAAACGAAGAGGGGGGGCGCACACAACCAAAAGAAAACTATACATACAACACGCATGCGTGCCGTAGGTGTCAACAAAGGCTGTAAGAGACTGCTACTTAAAGGTCCTATTTCTGACGAATTCAGCGAGTCTACTAATCCCAGTCTGTGCAGAGAACTATAGTAAGACCCAGTTATCAGCACAGTGACATCTATTTTTTTTTAACTTTTGGACTTTGTCAATTTTGGGGGATAAAAACATCTGGTCCTGCCACCCGGTCCCTCTGGTCGAAATTTTTCAAGTTTGCGCACGCGCAATGTGAAGTGTGACGTAGCAGTGACGTCTTTACCACTCCGCCTGACTGCAGTGTTGCCAACGTGTCCTATGCGACGCCGGTAAACGCTCCTGTTTGCTGGAGACGGCGGCGGTAGATGACAGTGATGCTGACGACTTTCATCTTGAAGACAAGTCTAAGAAGCAGAAACCTCAGAAGTCAGGGTCTCCAGCAGGGGCTACGGTTCCCTCTCGCACCCCGTCTGGGGCTGTAGAGGGTGGCCTCCTTACTGCCGCCGGGGTCCCCAAGTGAACTTACATGTGGCTCAATGACCGACCCTCCGCCGACGATGGATATAACATAGGGGATTCCCTTCGTCTCCATGCCCCGTCGCGCCTTCGTCGTCTCACCTTTCCTCGGGATGTGCCTCTGAGCACACGGACGACCTGGTTCTTCCGTCACTGTTCTCCACTTCAGGACTAAAGACTTCGCCTCCGCCGAGGTCCTACATCCGTAATAGTCACCACACAAATGGACAAGACGGTACGCCTGCTCACTCAAGTAGGCTTTCTCGCTCCCCTGGGGGAGGTGATGCTCAAGTTCACCACCATCGCTCCAGATACTCGTCGTACCAAGGTAATGGTTCGCCACGGACCCTGGGAGATCCCTATCGACGATCTTCGCCCTCTTCTCCCGCAACTACTCGACATGGAGCGCCCCATCAACCCGGTCTCCAAACGTCCATCCAACGAACTCATCGGCTGGTGCGTGGGCCCCCTCCCTCCGAAGGTGAATGTAGGACCTATTCACAACTGTCCTCTCGACAAATTTATCGAAACCCTGAAAATCTGTGGTCGTTTCCAATCGTGGAAACACCGCACCTGGGAGTGCACGAGGATGGTCGCCTGCGGTTTCTGTGCAGGTCCTCATGACACAGTGGAATGCAAATCAAAAATTCAGAACAAAATCCCAGTTATTCCACGGTGTGTCAATTGCCATGGCAGTCACCACGCCTGGAATGCCAATTGCCCACAGTGTCCTGGCACTCACCCGGGGAAAAACTTATCTTGTACCACCGCCCTCGCCTCTGGCGAAGCCCCTGTCAACCAAACCTCACTCCTATCCACCACCGCCTCTTCCATCTACCAAGGCTTTCCCAGATCTTCTCTCCCCTACGATCCCTCCTATCACCCTTACCACCCATCCTTTCTCCCCTCCCTCCCTCTCCCTACCGTTCTTGGAACAAGGTCGTTGCCGGCCCTATCACACAGCCACCACCACCTCTTGCTCACCTGAACCCTCACCTTTCCTCCCCGTCACCACCACCACCTGCCCAGTCGGGCCCTCGGCAGTCCTCGCCACCACCTCCAACTCCTGCACAGGTCCACCAAGTTATATCTATGGAAACAATTACTTTCCGTCTGGATCGCCACTCCAAGCAAATCAACCTTCTCTCTGCCCAACTTGACTCGTTTGTGAAAACAATTGCGACATTGCAGAGGCAACAACAACTCATTTTGGACACCCTGACCCAACAGGGGCGCACTTGGCAAGCCCTGGTGACCCGCCTCCTTCCTTCTCCCGAAATGGAGATTCCATCCCTCGCTCTCCCACTCCAATATCCTCAGCAGAATTTGGTACCTCCTCTGGAGCCCTGTCTTTCGCCACCGACTCAACTCATACCGGAGGCCGTTCCCTCATCTTCTTACAATGGAACATCCAGGGGCTTAGACCTCGCCGGACAGACCTCGCCCAGTTTGTGCTCTCCCATCAAGTAGATGTCGCTCTACTTCAGGAAAACATCACAGACGATGTTACTCCACTCCGCCTCTCTGGCTATACTATTTACACCCTGCCTCGGTACCGTGGATAGACTCGTGGCCTCCTCACCCTTGTGCGTAACACCATTCCATCTGATCGTCTCTCTTCACCTCACTCACATGGACCCCCGTCTGAATTACTTTCTGTCTCCCTTACTCTTGGTGACTGGACCCTTCGTGTAGTCAATGTTCATTTCATGAGTGATTCTCTGGACCCCCAGGTTCTTCACGACCTCCATGATGGGGTTCCCACTATTGTTCTTGGCGACTTTAATGCCCGCCATCCCACTCTTACTCCAGATCATCCCACTCCATGTACCTTTAACGGATCACATCTCTTACAGTTTCTTAATGGGGATGATGATGTTCGCTGTCTTTGTCCTCACGATCCTACTCGCCTCCCCCATAATTTCCTTAATGTTGGCTTACTATTGAACGGTCATACCTCCTTTCATCCTACCGTCTGCACCGAGCCAGCTCTGTATAGTGACCATCTTGCCGTTGCTACCAATCTCAGCTCTCCTTCTCTGCCCCGACATCAGCTCCCCATCGATCCCCTCGCCTTCGTCTCACAGAAGATGCTGTTCCTTCCTTTACCCAATACCTTTCTCCCTGGGCGGATTCCTATGTTGTCCCCCAGTCCCTTGACTCTTACAGCGCTACTTTTGTTGATGCCATGAATGACTGTCAATCGCGCTGCCCCTCCACGCCGTCTCCGTCACCCCAGAAGTGCCATCAAATACTGGTATCGTATCCCTGCCATGTAACATCTCCGGCAGGTAACCCGTGATCTCCACTCTGCTTTATGGAGGTCTCGCTCTCCAGAGGACTGGAAAGACTTAAAAAACTGGTGCTCCTTTGCAACTCAGGAGCATCATCGGATTCGTGAGGCGGACTCGCTATCCTTCACGGGGTCTCTATCGTTCCAGTCGTCACCCTCTTATGTATGGAATCGGATTAATGCTATACGGGGTACTCGACGGAGGCCTCCTACCCACCCTGACCCCGCCTCCCTTGCCTGCTCTTTAATGGAGGACTGGGCACGAGCTTCCTCCCCTGAGGCACTTCCAGATCCAATGCAGGAGGCAGTGCAGGCTCGCATCGATGCGTCTGAGCCTGTTGTTCGTGCTGCTCTTACCTCCCCTGCCCCCACTGATCATCCCATCACACAGTTCGAGCTTGACAGTGCTCGTCGCTCTAGAAAAGACACCTCTCCTGGGGATGATCAGATAACCTACTCCGTCCTCAACGCCTGTACTAATATTCCTAACGGCTCCTTGCTCGCTCTCAACAATATGTCTTATGAACATGGGGTTCTCCCGTCTAACTGGAAAAATGCCACTACTATCCCCATCCCTAAGCCGGGAGACCCTGGGAAATATCGACCCATTAGTCTTACCTCCTGTGTTTGTAAGATGGTGGAGAGGATACTCCATCGACGCCTTCTTCACACCATAGGCGGCTTCCACAACTCCCTCAATGGTTTCATACAACATCGCAGCACAGCACACTCCATTGCTTCCTTTTGTTGCAATCAGACTGCCCGCGTCTCCGTCTTCCTTGATATCAAGGGAGCCTTTGATTCGGCTCAGCCTGCCCTCATTTTAGCTGAACTTGCGCGGTTAGGGGTTAAAGGTAGACTTCTTCAACGGATCGCCTCTTACCTCACAGGACGTAAGGCCCGGGTTCGCGTTGAAGGCTCTATATCTTCTGCTCAAGAAATGAACCTCGGCACCCCTCAAGGAGGAGTCCTGAGTCCCACCTTGTTTAACACTCTGATGCACTCCATTGCATCTCTCCCGTGGCCGACAGTAGTTGTCCACTCAGGATATGCCGACGATGTCCTCCTCCAAGCCCTTGACTACCTCAGCTTGCAGGAAGCCCTTGATCTGGTCTCCAGAGAGCGTGATTCACTTGGTTTCCTTCTTTCAACTGCGAAAACAAAAGCCATGTGGCACGGTCGTGTTATACCCCCCCCCCTTCTCTTATCAGGAACGCCCCTGGCCTGGGTTAATGAAACAAAATACCTGGGTGTGTATGTAACTCGCACACGTTGTCAGATCCCTGAAGTCCGCTATGTTCGAGACATGCTTTCTGCGTCTCGCTTCCCTCTCTAACATGTGCAGGGGTTCCCTTAGTGCTACCATCCCTGTACTTCTCACCATGTACAAATCCTGTGTCTGTTCCTGTGTCGACTACGCCGCCCCTGCCCTCGTCAACATTAGTCGGACTGCTGTCAACCGTCTCGAAGTTATCTAGAGGAAAGCTGCACGTATCATCCTTGGGGCTCTTCAGTGGCCACGCTCTACTTCTCTTTATACCGAACTTGGTATTTCCCCCTTACAGGATCGTGTCCAGGAGTTTTATCTAAGAACTACGATTTCCATTCTACGGGATCCTCGGGGCAACTATGAACAAGCCAACTTGACTCCTGCTGTCCGAGGCCGACGTCTATCTAGAAGACAGTGGCAAGGATCACTCATCCGAGCCCTTCAGGAACACGACCTCCTGCCCGATATTGTTGTCACCCCTGCTGTTGGTTCGTCTCCTTCTCCTTGGCTGCATTTTCAACCTGAAGTGATTACCCTCGGTGGACCGCTCCCGAAATCCCACGTGAACCCTGTTATTCTCTGCAAACACCACCTCTCCAGGATTTCCCACTGGTCTCCAGGTAGGGTCGTCCTCTACACTGATGGCTCTGTTGAGCCCGCTACAGGTCGGGCCGGGCCTGGTGTCTACATCTCCCGTCCTGATGCTCCTAAGCCTATCAAATTTTATCTCAGAGTTTCTGACGGGGCATCGTCCACTCAGGCTAAACTGATAGCCCTCCTTGCTGCCCTTCTCGCTGAGGAAGAAGCAGATGGTTTCTGTCCCTTGCTTGTCCGCTGCGATTCCAGGTCTGCTGTCGACGGGATTGCATTTGGATCAGGGGAAAAATAAGGACCTCATCCTCCGAATACGAGAGTTAACATCCACACTTCAGGATGCAGTCCGTCCTGTGGCATTCCTATGGATACCCAGTCATGTCGGTATCTTGGGAAATGAGGCAGCAGGTGGCCTTGCCAAGACTGTCTGTAACAAGGCCACACTTGACTACGTTGCTCCTCGAACACTTTTACAGTTTACAGCAAACAGAGAGAAGCATGGGAAGCAGCCATCCCCTGGAGTCCCCGCCCACCTGGTACGATGTCCTCCGTAAACTTCCTGACCTCTCATATGTCTATGGGAAAGGGTCGCAGAAAAGGGGCGTGATTGCTGCCCGTATCATCATTGGGTACGAGTTTGCTTGGGTGATTGGTATTCCCGCATCCCCTGAGTAACGCTCTCGTGCATTATGCAGAAGACCCGACAGCCGCACCCTCATCCACTACCTCCTAAGATGTCCCCACACACAACGCTTCCGCGACGCCTGCTGGAAACAGAGTAGTGGATGAATGGACCAAGTTACCAAATATCATCATTAACTCGAATACGCTGAATTGCTTCAAACGTAGGTTGGATGCTCATATGAGCAATAGGGGTTGGGTGTAAACGGGACTGCCCAGTATGGGCCAATAGGCCCGCTGCAGTTTCCTCCATTCTTATGTTCTTATGTACTTGAGCTGTACGCTGATTGGCTGGTAGGCGCGCGGCCGGAGCTCAGTTGGGAGTTGTAGGGGAGAGGATCCGCTACACAGTGACTTGTGCCCAGGTGAGCAAGAGGTGGTGGTGGCTGTGTGACAGGGCCGGCAACGACCTTGTTCCAAGAACGGTAGGGAGAGGGAGGGAGGGGAGAAAGGATGGGTGGTAAGGGTGATAGGAGGGATCGTAGGGGAGAGAAGATCTGGGAAAGCCTTGGTAGATGGAAGAGGCGGTGGTGGATAGGAGTGAGGTTTGGTTGACAGGGGCTTCGCCAGAGGCGAGGGCGGTGGTACAAGATAAGTTTTTCCCCGGGTGAGTGCCAGGACACTGTGGGCAATTGGCATTCCAGGCGTGGTGACTGCCATGGCAATTGACACACCGTGGAATAACTGGGATTTTGTTCTGAATTTTTGATTTGCATTCCACTGTGTCATGAGGACCTGCACAGAAACCGCAGGCGACCATCCTCGTGCACTCCCAGGTGCGGTGTTTCCACGATTGGAAACGACCACAGATTTTCAGGGTTTCGATAAATTTGTCGAGAGGACAGTTGTGAATAGGTCCTACATTC
>NW_024751930.1:0-27771 GCF_018991925.1 Homarus americanus
GGAGCTCATTACTGCCGTTAACAGGTGAACCACCGACTTATGGAGCTCATTTACTGCCGTTAACAGGTGAACCACCGACTTAGGGCGCCCACTGCCGTTAACAGTGACCACCGACTTAGGGCGCCTATTTACTGCCGTTAACAGGTGAACCACCGACTTAGGGCGCCCATTTACTGCCGTTAACAGGTGAACCACCGACTTATGGAGCTCACGTTAACAGGTGAACCACCGACTGGAGCTCATTTACTGCCGTTAACAGGTGAACCACCGACTTATGGAGCTCATTTACTGCCGTTAACAGGTGAACCACCGACTTATGGAGCTCATTTACTGCCGTTAACAGGTGAACCACCGACTTATGGAGCTCATTTACTGCCGTTAACAGGTGAACCACCGACTTATGGAGCTCATTTACTGACGTTAACAGGTGAACCACCGACTTATGGAGCTCATTTACTGCCGTTAACAGGTGAACCACCGACTTATGGTGCTCATTTAGTGCCGTTAACAGGTGAACCACCGACTTATGGAGCTCATTTACTGCCGCGGTGAACCACCGACTTATGGAGCCGTTAACAGGCGAACCACCGACTTGTGGAGCTCATTTACTGCCGTTAACAGGTGAACCACCGACTTATGGAGCTCATTTACGCCGTTAACAGGTGAACCACCGACTTGGAGCCTGCCGTTAACAGGTGAACCACCGACTTACGGCGCTCATTTACTGCCGTTAACAGGTGAACCACCGACTTATGGAGCTCATCTGCCGTTAACAGGTGAACCACCGACTTATGGAGCTCATTTACTGCCGTTAACAGGTGAACCACCGACTTATGGAGCTCATTCACTGCCGTTAACAGGTGAACCACCGACTTACGGCGCTCATTTACTGCCGTTAACAGGTGAACCAACGACTTATGGAGCTCATTTAGTGCCGTTAACAGGTTAACCACCGACTTATAGAGCTCATTTAGTGCCGTTAACAGGTGAACCACCGACTTATGGAGCTCATTTGCTGCCGTTAACAGGTGAACCACCGACTTATGGAGCTCATTTACTGCCGTTAACAGGTGAACCACCGACTTATGGAGCTCATTCACTGCCGTTAACGTGAACCACCGACTTATGGAGCTCATTCACTGCCGTTAACAGGTGAACCACCGACTTACGGCGCTCATTTACTGCCGTTAACAGGTGAACCAACGACTTATGGAGCTCATTTAGTGCCGTTAACAGGTGAACCACCGACTTATGGAGCTCATTTACTGCCGTTAACAGGTGAACCACCGACTTATGGAGCTCATTTGCTGCCGTTAACAGGTGAACCACCGACTTATGGAGCTCATTTACTGCCGTTAACAGGTGAACCACCGACTTATGGAGCTCATTTACTGCCGTTAACAGGTGAACCACCGACTTATGGAGCTCATTTACTGCCGTTAACAGGTGAACCACCGACTTATGGAGCTCATTTACCGCCGCGCAGAACTACCGACTTATGGAGCCGTTAACAGGCGAACCACCGACTTGTGGAGCTCATTTACTGCCGTTAACAGGTGAACCACCGACTTATGGAGCTCATTTACGCCGTTAACAGGTGAACCACCGACTTGCGAGCCTGTCGTTAACAGGTGAACCACCGACTTTACGGCGCTCATTTACTGCCGTTAACAGGTGAACTTCATCGACTTATGGAGCTCATCGCCGTTAACAGGTGAACCACCGACTTATGGAGCTCATTTACTGCCGTTAACAGGTGAACCACCGACTTTATGGAGCTCATTCACTGCCGTTAACAGGTGAACCACCGACTTGGCTTTGGCGCCTATTTACCGCCGTTAACAGGTGAACCAACGACTTGGCGGAGCTCATTTATGCCGTTAACAGGTTAACCACCGACTTATAGAGCTCATTTAGTGCCGTTAACAGGTGAACCACCGGACTTGGCGGAGCTCATTTGCTGCCGTTAACAGGTGAACCACCGACTTATGGAGCTCATTTACTGCCGCTAACAGGTGAACCACCGACTTTATGGAGCTCATTCACTGCCGTTACCGTAGAACCACCGACTTATGGAGCTCATTCACTGCCGTTAACAGGTGAAATCCCACCGACTTACGGCGCTCATTTACTGCCGTTAACAGGCGAACCAACGACTTATGGAGCTCATTTAGTGCCGTTAACAGGTGAACCACCGACTTATGGAGCTCATTTACCGCCGTTAACAGGTGAACCACCGACTTATGGAGCTCATTTGCTGCCGTTAACAGGAACCACCGACTTATGGAGCTCATTTATCGCCGTTAACAGGTGAACCACCGGACTGGCGGAGCTCATTTACTGCCGTTGGGTCAGGTGGTGAACCACCGACTTTATGGAGCTCATTTACTGCCGTTAACAGGTGAACCACCGACTTATGGAGCCCATTTACTGCCGTTAACAGGTGAACCAATTTATGGAGCTCATTTACTGCCGTTAACAGGTGAACCACCGACTTAGGGCGCCTATTTACTGCCGTTAACAGGTGAACCACCGACTTAGGCGCTCATTTACTGCCGTTAACAGGTGAACCACCGACTTAGGCGCTCATTTACCGCCGTTAACAGGTGAACCACCGACTGGAGCTCATTTACTGCCGTTAACAGGTGAACCACCGACTTGAGCCTATTTACTGCCGTTAACAGGTGAATCCACCGACTTATGGAGCTCATTTACCGTTAACAGGTGAACCACCGGACTTATGGAGCTCATTTACTGCCGTTAACAGGTGAACCACCGACTTATGGAGCTCATTTAATAAACCACACAGTAGAACCACTGACTTATGGAGCTCATTTACTGACGTTAACAGGTGAACCACCGACTTATGGAGCTCATTTTACTGCCGTTAACAGGTGAACCACCGACTTTATGGTGCTCATTTAGTGCCGTTAACAGGTGAACTTCACCGACTTATGGAGCTCATTTACCGCCGTTAACAGGCGAAACCACCGACTTATGGAGCTTCCATTTACCGCCGTTAACAGGCGAACCACCGACGGTGGAGCCCATTTACTGCCGTTAACAGGTGAACCACCGACTTGGCGGGAGCCCATTTACTGCCGTTAACAGGTGAACCACCGGACTTATGGAGCTCATTCACTGCCGTTAACAGGTGAACCACCGACTTACGGTGCCTATTTACTGCCGTTAACAGGTGAACCACCGACTTCTATGGAGCTCATTTGCTGCCGTTAACAGGTGAACCACCGACTCTATGTGGAGCTCATTTACTGCCGTTAACAGGTGAACCACCGATCTATGGAGCTCATTCACTGCCGTTAACAGGTTAACCACCGACTTATGAGCCTATTTAGTGCCGTTAACAGGTGAACCAATCGACTTATGGAGCCTATTTGCTGCCTTAACAGGTGAAACTAACCGACTTATGGAGCTCATTTACGCCGCTAACAGGTGAACTACCGACTATGGAGCTCATCCACTGCCGTTACCAGGTGAACCACCGACTTATGGAGCTCATTCACTGCCGTTGCGAACTAATCGACTTACGGCGCTCATTTACCGCCGTTAACAGGTGAACCAACGACTTATGGAGCTCATTTAGCCGTTAACAGGTGAACCACCGACTTATGGAGCTCATTTACTGCCGTTGGCAACCACTGACTTTATGGAGCTCATTTGCTGCCGTTAACAGGTGAACCACCGACTTATGGAGCTCATTTACTGCCGTTAACAGGTGAACCACCGACTTATGGAGCCTATTTACTGCCGTTAACAGGTGAACCACCGACTTATGGAGCTCATTTACTGCCGTTAACAGGTGAACCACCGACTTATGGAGCTCATTTATCGTCGTTAACAGGTGAACCACCGACTTATGGAGCCTATTTACGCCGTTAACAGGTGAACCACCGACTTATGGAGCCTATTTGCTGCCGTTAACAGGTGAAATCCACCGACTTGAGCCTATTTTATGCCGTTAACAGGTAACCATCGATCCTATGGAGTTCATTTTACTGCCGTTAACAGGTGACCACCGACTTTATTGACTTCATTTGCTGCCGTTAACAGGTGAACCACCGACTTATGGTGCTCATTTACTGCCGTTAACAGGTGAAACCACCGACTTATGGAGCTCATTTTATCGCCGTTAACAGGTGAACCACCGACTTATGGAGCTCATTTGCTGCCGTTAACAGGTGAACCACCGGACCTATGGAGCCTTCTGTTTTGGTGAGCCTTTAAACATCATCGCCTTTGACTAACAAATCTTCATTAATAATAAAACTACATTTTTTCGCAGATGAAAATAAAATTCCAGGATATATTCTTTGTTTCTCCATATATATATAAATGGTCTTTAACAAGAGGAAGTAGTACCTTGTCAACCAACACTACAGTACCTCATACATAACTGTAACACCGGCTTGGTTCAAAGGTGTTGTAAAACTCAGAAGTTTTGTTATTTTCTAAACACAGAAACCAGCCGCTGATGGTTCATATTAGCTTATTAACCTTGTGTGCGTAACCAGAAAAGTTTTAACTTGTGTTTCAAAATGTTTTATATTACAATGCAATCTCACCATCCTCTGTTGATGAACCAATTAAAATGACCTTGCAGGCATGTTATGTATCTGTGTGTGAGATTACTGCAACAATGTCGTATACTCTAGTGCCGGGCAGGACGTTGTGGAGCTCTTGGGAGGAAGATCTGATAAGTACTGGTGGTCAGAATCTCCCTGAAAACAACCGGAGGTGTGACTCAAGCTGCGTGGTATTTCACCCCTGAACTATAGTAAAATGAATTTATTCAATGCCTGCAACACCCCTGAGTAGTGACGCCAAGTGGAACTCTTCGGTGGGTGACAGTGCTAATTTAGAGCAGCACATTGACCTGCAGGAGTCTCTTCAACAAATATCACGACCTTGTTGACAGGAGAATTTCCTGACTGTTCACCTCCACAATCCAGTCAATCAAGCCACAACTCAATCAACCTCCCCTGGTGAGTGGCCAATGATTTGTGACGACGCTCGGTTAGCTGGAGGCTGTCTTTGAGACAATGAAGGGCAAACTGTTCAGTAACATAAGAGAAGAAATAACATCAAGTCTTTACACGTAACAAAACCCAACAATGTGGACAAAGACGTTAGCATGAACCCTGACCAGTTGGTTCCACCAGATATTATACGCTGTCAGGAACTGGTGTGATCTTTGCGCCTTATTTAACGTAAGAGCTGGCCGCCCGCCTCTTGCCTCTTTGATGATCGTTTTGCGGAAAACGAAAACTACGCTTCCTTGTTCCAGTGCTGAAATTTGGGCCCCATGAAATTGTTCTTATATTTCCCCTGAGCAGAGTATACCATTGATGGTGGCTGACTTCTTCTCACTGTGTTATTTAGCAGTGTCCAGTAACGTATTTATGCACCCTGCAGCTCTTGTAAACAAGTCAAGGCTTATTTTCCTCTCCCACCCAATCATGAGGCTGTTGGTGGTAAGGTTGACCAGGCAGAAGCATATACTAACAGACTAGTACAGTAGTAAACAACAGGAACAGGAGATTCGGGGGTTGAATCAGTACAAGTTGGAGAAACAGTCATCTTCGTCCACTTGATTGCTTTCACAAATCCTGATATAGATACCAAGATGGTGATCCTGCAGACAAAAGCTCATCCTTATAGAAAGTTTAACAGCAGCAAGAGATTACAGTGCTTTGAGTGAAGTTAATAAGAGCTTGTTGTTTCTGCATGTGAAGCGGACGATACAACATCCACTCTGTCGCAAAAGGAAAGTCCTATTTTAGTAACTCCAAGAAGATCCTGTACTGCGCATTCAGATGAAGTTCCAACAACCCCCAGTCTTGTGCACCTGATGTGCTGCGGGCCGGTGATCATTTTTCTTATCATGTGGCTGAGTAAATTAAATGAGTCTCTGAAAAGAGGCACCTTATGTACGGGCAAGAGGTGAACTGAACAAGCAGTGCTGCCAAAGAAGGCGATTCGGCTACATTATCGCCAATGTCAACAGAAGCACGTCAGCAGCAGCAGCAGCAGGAGGAGTGGATCTGACCAACTGACTGGGGTTGGTGGCTGAAGGTGGAGGCTTAAAACCAGTTCCATATCTTCAAGAACCTGCACCGCCATCCCTAATATCTCATAGCCTGTGAAGTTAAGCAGGTCAGGGTGAAAAACTACTGTCATAGTCTCTGGAGTGATCTTTCCTGCACATCCATGTGGATACTGTGTCGGATATGGCTGCAGTAACTGCTTCCTTGGATGATGAACAAGTTGTGATGATGTATTAGTGGATGAGATTTACTGAAAACTTTGGGTTACTGTGTAAAGTGTTGATGACTTATAGGTCATTAGTTATAGGTACATCAAGGTTGCTGTGTCAGGTAAGGTGTACATCATGGCTAAGCTGTAACATGTAGGTGTACATCAAGGTCGCTGTATCAGGTAAGGTGTACATCATGGCTGCTGTACAGTAAGGTGTACATCATGGCTGCTGTAATTATGTAAGGTGTACATCATGGGCTGCTGTACCGTGTGGGCGGTGTACATCAAGGCTGCTGTAACATGTAAGGTGTACATCAAGGCTGCTGTACTGTAAGTGTACATCAAGGCTGCTGTATTGTGTAAAAGTACATCATGGCTGCTGTACGGTATAAGGTGTACATCAAGGGGGCCGCTGTACTGTGTAAGGTGTACATCAAGGCTGCTGTACCGTGTGGCGTACATCAAGGCTGCTGTACTGCGTAAGGTGTACATCATGGCTGCTGTACAGGTAAGGTGTACATCATGGCTGCTGTGCCGGTGTATGTGTACACCGTTGGGTCCGTTGTACCGTAAGGTGTACATCAAGGCTGCTGTACAGGTAAGGTGTACATCATGGCTGCTACCGTGTAAGGTGTACATCATGGCTGCTGTACCGTGTATGTGTACATCAAGGCTGTTGTACTGTAAGGTGTACATCAAGGTTGCTACTGTAAGGTACATCAAGGCTGCTGTACCGGTGTAAGGTGTACATCATGGCTGCTGTACGGTGTAAGGTGTACATCAAGGCTGCTGGTGTAAGGTGTACATCATGGCTGCCAGCCAGTATGTGTACATCAAGGCTGCTGTAAGGTGTGTCTCATGGCTGCTGTAAAGGTGTACATCATGGCTGCTGTATTGTGTAAGGTGTACATCAAGGTTGCTGTAACATGTAAGGTGTACATCAAGGCTGCTGTACCATGTAAGGTGTACATCATGGCTGCTGTACTGGCGTACATCAAGGCTGCTGTACTGGTGTAAGGTGTACACCTTTGCTGCTGTAATTGCGTAAGGTGTACATCAAGGCTGCTGTACTGTAAGGTGTACATCATGGCTGCTGTACCGTGTAAGGTGTACATCATGGCTGCTGTACAGGTAAGGTGTACATCATGGCTGCTGTACCGTGTAAGGTGTACATCAAGGCTGCTGTACCGGCGTAAGGTGTACATCATGGCTGTTGCAATTACGTAAGGTGTACATCAAGGCTGCTGTACTGGTGTAAGGTGTACATCATAAGTCTGCTGTACTGTGTAAGGTGTACATCATGGTAAGGTGTACATCATGGCTGCTGTACTGCGGGCAGGTACATCAAGGCTGCCAGGTCAGTAAGGTGTACATCATGGCTGCTGTATCGGTGTAAGGTGTACATCAAGGCTGCTGTACTGTGTAAGGTGTACATCATGGTTGCTGTGTCAGGTAAGGTACATCATGGCTGCTGTACCGTGTAAGGTGCACATCAAGGCTGCTGTACCATGTAAGGTGTACATCAAGGCTGCTGCGTTTCGTAAGGTGTACATCAAGGCTGCTGTACTGTGTGTTGTACATCGTGGCTGCTGTACCGTGTAAGGTGTACATCAAGGCCGCTGCGTAATTACGTAAGGTGTACATCGTTGCCGTTGCAATTACGTAAGGTGTACACTGGGCTGCTGTACTACGTGTAAGGTGTACATCAAGGCTGCTGTACCGTGTAAGGTGTACACTGCGGCCGCTGCAATGTAAGGTGTACATCATGGCTGCTGTACTGCGGGTAAGGTGTACATCATGGCTGCTGCACATGTAAGGTGTACACTGGTTGCCGCTGTACGTGTAAGGTGTACATCAAGGCTGCTGTACTGGTGTAAGGTACATCATGGCTGCTGTACATGTAAGGTGTACATCAAGGCTGCTGTACCGTAAGGTACATCATGGCTGCTGTACTGCGTAAGGTACATCATGGCTGCTGTAACAGGTGTAAGGTGTACATCATGGCTGCTGTAATGGTGTGGGCGGTGTACATCAAGGCTGCTGTAATTACGTGTACATCAAGGCTGCTGTACTGTGTAAGGTACATCAAGGCTGCTGTACTGTGTAAGGTGTACATCATGGCTAAGCAGGCCGTATGGGCGTACATCAAGGCTGCTGTACTGTGTAAAGGTGTACATCAAGGCTGCCGGTGGCCGCGTAAGGTGTACATCAAGGCTGCTGTACTGTGTAAGGTGTACATCATGGCTGCTGTACTGTAAGGTAGTGTATATCATGGCTGCTGGGTACTGTAAGGTGTACATCAAGGCTGCTGTACTGCGTAAGGTGTACACATCAAGGTTGCTGTGTGTAAGGTGCACATCATGGCTGTCAGGTGTACATCATGGCTGCTGTACTGTGTGTACACTGGCTGTTGTACGTGTAAGGTGTACATCAAGGCCAGTTGGGTAATTGCGTAAGGTGTACATCAAGGCTGCTGTACAAGGTGTACATCATGGCTGCTGTACTGTGTAAGGTGTACATCAAGGCTGCTGTACTGTAAGGTGTACATCATGGCTGCTGTACTGTGTAAGGTGTACATCAAGGCTGTTGTAAGGTGTACATCATGGTTAAAGGTAAGGTGTACACTGCGGCTGCTGTACTGCGTAAGGTGTACATCAAGGCTGCTGTAAATTACGGGTGTACACTGTCGCCGCTGTACTCATGTAAGGTGTACATCATGGCTGCTGTAACATGTAAGGTACATCAAGGCCGCTGTACTGTGTAAGGTGTACATCATGGCTGCTGTACTGCGTAAGGTGTACATCAAGGCTGCTGTACCGGTGTAAGGTGTACATCATGGCTGCTGTACTGTGTAAGGTGCAGCATCATGGCTGCTGTACTGTGTAAGGTGTACATCATGGTTGCTGTACTGCGTAAGGTGTACATCAAGGTCGCTGTATCATGTAGAAGGTGTACATCATGGCTGCTGTACCATGTAAGGTGTACATCAAGGCTGCCGGTGTGTAAGGTGTACATCAAGGCTACATCAAGGTAAGGTGTACATCATGGCTGCTGTAATTATGTAAGGTGTACATCATGGCTGCTGTACTGGTGTAAGGTGTACATCGCTGTGGCTGTGTAAGGTGTACATCATGGCTGCTGTACTGGTGTAAGGTGTACATCAAGGCTGCCAGCCGTAAGGTGTGCCATCATGGCTGCTGTATTGGTGTGGGCGGTGTACATCATGGCTGCTGTACTGGTGTAAGGTGTACACTGGCTGCTGTACATGTAAGGTGTACAAGCTGTACTGTGTATGTGTACATCAAGGCTGCTGTACTGTGTAAGTTGTACATCATGGTTGCTGTATCGGTAAGGTGTACATCAAGGCTGCTGTACATGTAAGGTGTACATCAAGGCTGCTGGTACTACGTAAGGTAACAAGTTGCCGTTGCACATGTAAGGTGTACATCGTTGCCAAGCTGTACTGTGTAAGGTGTACATCATGGCTGCTGTACGTAAGGTACATCATGGCTGCTGTGGTCGTGTAAGGTGTACATCATGGCTGCTGTACCATGCAAGGTGTACATCAAGGCCGTTGTACGTAAGCAAAAGCATCAAGTTGCTGCTGTACCGTGTAAGGTGTACATTATGGCTGCTGTACTGTGTGTGTACATCATGGCTGCTGTACTGGTGTAAGGTGTACATCATGGCTGCTGTACCGATGTAAGGTGTACATCATGGCTGCTGTAACCGGTGTGTTGCGTACATCAAGGCTGCTGTACTGTGTAAGGTGTACATCAAGGCTGCTAAAAATTATGTACATCTGGCGGTCTGCTGGGTACCATGTAAGGTGTACATCAAGGCTGCTGTAACATGTAAGGTGTGTACATCAAGGCTGCTGCAATTACGTGGGCAAAAACTTCTGCTGGGCTGCTGTACCATGTAAGGTGTACATCATGGCTGCTGTACCGTGTAAGGTGCACATCATGGCTGCTGTACCGTGGCAAAACACTGCTGCTGTATAGTGTACATCAAGTTGCTGGGGTTGTAAGGTGTACATCAAGGCTGCTGTAAGGTACATCGGCGCGGCCAGGCGTACTGGCGCTGCTGTAAGTGTACATCAAGGCTGCTGTGGCCGTGTAAGGTGTACATTCGCATGGCTGCTGTACTGGTGTAAGGTGTACATCAAGGGCTGGGCGTACTGTGTAAGGTGTACATCAAGGCTGCTGTACTGTGTAAGGTGTACATCAAGGCTGCTGTACTATGTGGGCGTGTACATCATGGCTGCTGTACGTGTAAGGTGTACATCAAGGCTGCTGTAATGGTGTAAGGGGTGCGTACATCAAGGCTGCTGTGGCCGTGTGGGTGCACATCATGGCTGCTGTAACATGTAAGGTGTACATCAAGGCTGCTGTACGTGTGGTGTACATCATGGTTGCCGTAACATGTAAGGTGTACATCATGGCTGCTGTAAGGTGTACATCATGGCTGCTGTAACATGTAAGGTGCGTACATCAAGGCTGCTGTACTGATGTAAGGTGTACATCAAGGCTGCTGTACTGATGTAAGGTGTACATCAAGGCTGCTGTACTGGGGTGTGGGGCGTGTACATCATGGCTGCTGTACCGCGGTAAGCGTGCACACTGTTGCTGCTGTAAGGTGTACATCAAGGCTGCTGGTACCATGTAAGGCGGTGTACATCATGGCTGCTGTACTGCGTAAGTGCGTACATCATGGCTTCTGGTGTAAGGTGTACATCAAGGCTGCTAAAATCGATGTAAGGTGTACATCAAGGCTGCTGGTACTGTGTAAGGTGTACATCATGGCTGCTGTACTGCGTAAGGTGTACATCATGGCTGCTGTACTGGTGTAAGGTGTACATCAAGGCTGCTGTACTGATGTATGTGGTGTACATCATGGCTTCTGTGGGCTCGTGTAAGGTGTACATCAAGGCTGCTGTACCATGTGTGTACACTGCTGCTGCTGGTACTGTGTGTTGTGTACATCATGGCTGCTGTACCGTGTAAGGGTGTATATCATGGCTGCTGTACTGTGTAAGGTGTACATCATGGCTTCTTGTACTGTGTAAGGTGTACATCAAGGCTGCTGTACCATGTAAGGTGTACATCATGGCTGCTGTACTGTGTAAGTGCGTACATCATGGCTGCTGTACTGCGTGGTGTACATCATGGCTGCTGTACTGTGTAAGGTGTACATCAAGGTTGCTGTAAGGTGTACATCAAGGCTGCTAAAATTACGTAAGGTGTACATCATGGCTGCTGTGTAAGGTGTACATCATGGTTGCTGTACTGGTGTATGTGTGTACATCAAGGTTGCTGTGTAACATGTAAGGTGTACATCATGGCTGGCTGTAATTATGTAAGGTGTGTACATCATGGCTGCTGTAACATGTAAGGTGTACATCATGGCTGCTGTACCGTGTAAGGTGTACATCAAGGCTGCTGTAAGGTGTACATCATAAGCTGCTGTAAGGTGTACATCATGGCTGCTGTAACATGTAAGGTGTACATCATGGCTGCTGTACGTGTAAGGTGTACATCATGGCTGCTGTACCATGTAAGGTGTACATCATGGCTGCTGTACTACGTAAGGTGTACATCATGGCTGCTGTACCATGTAAGGTGTACATCATGGCTGCTGTACCGTGCAAGGTGTACATCAAGGTCAAGCTGTAAGGTGTACATCAAGGTTGCTGTAAGGTGTACATCATGGCTGCTGTACTGATGTAAGGTGCGTACGTTGCGGTCAGGTAAGGTGTACATCATGCATGATGTACCGGTGTAAGGTGTACATCAAGGCTGCTGTAACAGGTAAGGTGTACATCAAGGCTGCTGTACATGTAAGGTGTACATCATGGCTGCTGTAACATGTAAGGTGTACATCAAGGCTGCTGTACTGTGTAAGGTGTACATCAAGGCTGCTGTACGTGTAAGGTGTTCATCAAGGCTGCTGTACCGTGTAAGGTGTACATCAAGGCTGCTATACTGTGTAAGGTGTACATCAAGGCTGCTGTACATGTAAGGTGTACATCAAGTTGCTGCTGTACCGTAAGGTGTACATCAAAGCTGCTGTACTGATGTAAGGTGTACATCAAGGCTGCTGTACCGTGTAAGGTGTACATCAAGGCTGCTGTACGGTGCGTACATCAAGCCGCTGTAAGGTGTACATCAATGTTGCTGTAAGGTGTACATCAAGGCTGCTGTACTGCGTAAGGTGTACATCAAGGCTGCTGTACCGTGTAAGGTGTACATCAAGGCTGCTGTAAGGTGTACATCAAGGCTGCTGTAAGGTGTACATCAAGGCTGCTGTAAGGTGTACATCATGGCTGCTGTACCATGTAAGGTGTACATCAAGGCCGCTAGCAGTGTACATTAAGGCTGCTGTACCATGTAAGGTGTACACTGTTGCTGCTGTAAGGTGTACATCAAGGCTGCTGTACTGATGTAAGGTGCATCAAGGCTGCTGTACCATGTATGTGTACATCAAGGCTGCCCGTGTGTGTGTACATCAAGCTGCTGTACCATGTAAGGTGTACATCAAGTTGCTGTAAGGTGTACATCATGGCTGCTGTACTGATGTAAGGTGTACATCATGGCTGCTACTATGTGGGTGTGCGTACACTGCTGCTGTACTGATGTAAGGTGTACATCAAGGTTGCCAGCGGTGGTCAGGTAAGGTGTACATCATGGCTGCTGTACTTACGTAAGTGTACACTGCTGTACTGCGTAAGGTGTACATCAAGGCTGCTGGGTACCGTATGCGGTATCGGGCGCTGTAAGCGTACCGTGTAAGGTGTACATCAAGGCTGCTGTACTGTAAGGTGTACTGTTAGCGTTGCAAGGGGTGTACATCAAGGTTGCTGTACCGTTTAAGGTGTACATCAAGGCTGCTGTAACATGTAAGGTGTACATCAAGCGCTGCTGTACCATGTAAGGTGTACATCAAGGCTGCTGTATCAGTGTAAGGTGTACACCAAGGCTGCTGCGGCCGCGTGGGCAGTGTACATCAAGGCTGCTGTACCGTGTAAGGTGTACATCAAGGTTGCTGTAAGGTGTACATCAAGGTTGCTGTACTGATGTAAGGTGTACATCACGGCTGCTGTACTCATGTAAGGTGTACATCAAGGCTGCTGTACCATGTTGTGTACATCAAGGTTAAGCGTAAGGTGTACATCATGGCTGCTGTACCGCGTAAGGTACATCAAGGTTGCTGTACCATGTAAGGTACATCAAGGCTGCTGCAATAGTGTAAGGTGTACATCATGGCTGCTGTACTGGTGTAAGGGTGTACATCATGGTTGCTGTGGCCTCATGTGGCTATGTACATCAAGTTGCTGTTGTACCGGGTGTAAGGTGTACATCATGGCTGCTGTACCGTGTAAGGTGTGTACATCAAGGCTGCTGTACCTCATGTATGGTGTACAACATTACACTGAGACTTACCTAACTAGATACGTTCACTTAGCACCAGTTAGGAGACAACATTACACTGAGACTTTATTTTAATTAGATACGTTCACTTAACACCAGTTGAGCCATTACACTGAGACTCTACCTTAACTAGATACGTTCACTTAGCACCAGTTAGGAGACAACATTACACTGAGACTTACCTTAACTAGATACGTTCACGTTCAGTTAGAGACAACATTACACTGAGACTTACCTTAACTAGATAATGTCTACTTAGCACCAAAGTTGGGGAGACAACATTACACTGAGACTCTACCTTAATCCAGATACCCACTTAACACCAGCGGGGCACAACATTACACTGAGACTTACTCAACTAGATACGTTCACTTACCCAGTTAGGAGGCAACATTACACTGAGACTTACCTTGAATTCAGGATACGTTCACTTAGCACCAGTTAGGAGACAACATTACACTGAGACTCTACCTAACTAGACATGTCTACTCTAACACCAGTTAGAGACAACATTACACTGGAGATTCCCATTTTGAATCTCAGATACGTTCACTTAGCAATTCAGTTAGGAGACAACATTACACTGAGACTCTACCTTAACTAGATAATGTCTACTTAACACCAGTTAGAGACAAATATTACACTGAGATCTCTACCTTAACTAGATACTGCTCACTTAACACCAGTTAGGAGACAACATTACACTGAGACTCCCACCTTAACTAGATAATGTTCACTTAGCACCAGTTAGGAGACAACATTACACTGAGACTGTACCTTGCACCTTAACTAGATACGTTCACTTAATTCCAGTTAGAGACAACATTACACTGAGACTTACCTTAACTTGTTACTTCTACTTAACACCAAGTTAGAGGCAACATTACACTGAGACTTACCTTAACTAGATGCGTTCACTTCACACCAGTTAGAGACAACATTACACTGAGACTCTACCTTATTCAGATACGTTCACTTAATCTGTGCTAGGAGACAACATTACACTGGAGACTGTACCTTAATCCAGATACGTTCACTTAACACCAGTTAGAGACAAATATTACACTGAGACTGTACCTAACTAGATACGTTCACTTAATTCCAGTCAGAGAGACAGCATTACACTGAGACTGTACCTTAACTAGATACGTTCACTTAATTCCAGTTAGAGACAGCATTACACTGAGACTTTGTACCTTAATCCAGATACGTTCACTTAATTCTAGTTAGAGACAACATTACACTGAGACTGTACCTTAACTAGATACGTTCACTTAATTCCAGTTAGGAGACAACATCACACTGAGATCGTACCTTAACTAGATACACCACTTAACATCAGCTAGGAGACAACATTACACTGAGACTGTACCTTAACTAGATACGTTCACTTAATTCCAGTTAGGAGACAGCATTACACTGAGACTGTACCTTGTACCTTAACTAGATACGCTCCACTTAATTCCAGTTAGGAGACAAATATTACACTGAGACTCTACCTTAACTAGATACGTTCACTAATTCCGTTAGAGACAACATTACACTGAGATTCCCATCCAGATACGTTCACTCTACAGTTAGAGACAACATTACACTGAGAGACTCTACCTTAACTAGATACGTTCACTTAACACCAGTTAGAGGCAACATTACACTGAGACTCTACCTAACTAGATACGTTCACTTAGCTAACACCATAGGAAGTAACATTACTCTGAGACTTACCTTAACTAGATACGTTCATGTAATGATTGATTTATTAGACCATAGCTTAACTCAGAGAATTACATCACTATAACAGTGATTGGGTACAGACCTCTGGTACCACCACATACCAGGTTGACATGCCCCAAGACCCAAGAGACCTGACCCGCCTACACTTGAATAACCCTATGATATAACCGTGTTAAGGAAACCACACCTGGCCAAGACACACCGGACCTGACCCAAGGAACCAGAATTCTCACCACCACTGATCAGCTCAACCCAAGGTCATGACCTTGTTAATTCAAGGACCCGCTAATTAGCCAGCACTCCTGTTGACCCAACCCAGTCAAGACACACCCAGTTCAGTAGGATAGGTCACCCCCGGCTCGTCCAATATAGGGGCTGAGCCTCTCCCAAGAGTGTGTCTTGTAACCAGGAAGAGCCACTACGTCCCCAGTCCCGCTCGAGAGAAGCCCGCCAGAGGTCACGAAGTCTCAGCGGTCCACTGACAGAGTGCTGTCAACTCAACGTAACAGTAAGTGCTGGCTGTGTAGACTGTAGGTGCAGTGATCCCAACCCGACGATCGACTTAGTGAAGTGCCCATTCTAATTGTGAGGTTAGGTTATACCAGAATACCATAGTCTATCATAAATTGTAACGAACCCCCCTATTAATCCCCTATTGAACTAGTAAAATAAAGCTGTAACACGCATTGTGTTTTATATACTACACTTGTACTGTGCCTGTGTTAATATACAGTGTTGACATCACACCTCGACACGCCACCATTTCTCGCTATAATACTTTACTACTATAAACTCCTAACTTACCTCTTCATGTGAGATTTTGTCTCATTATATTCACTTAACACCAGTTAGAGACAACATTACACTGAGACTCTACCTTAACTAGATACCTTCACTTAACACCAGTTAGGAGACAACATTACACTGAGACTCACCTAACTAGATACCTTCACTTAACACCAGTTAGAGACAACATTACACTGAGACTCTACCTTAACTAGATACGTTCACTTAACACCAGTTAGAAGCAACATTACACTGAGACTCTACCTTAACTAGATACGTTCACTTAACACCAGTTAGAGACAACATTACACTGAGACTCTACCTTAACTAGATACGTTCACTTAACACCAGTTAGAGACAACATTACACTGAGACTCTACCTTAACTAGATACGTTCACTTAACACCAGTTAGGAGACAACATTACACTGAGACTTACCTTAACTAGATACGTTCACTTACAATTGTTAGAGACAACATTACACTGAGACTCTACCTTAACTAGATACGTTCACTTAATACCAGTTAGAGGCAACATTACACTGAGACTCTACCTTAACTAGATACGTTCACTTAATTCCAGTTAGGAGACAACATTACACTGAGACTGTACCTTAACTAGATACGTTCACTTAATACCAGTTATTGTTATCTGGGAACGGAACATTGTCATTATACGATAAGTTGTGATAACAGTAAAAACAATAGACAACTAAATAGCTTATTGGCACACATGGTAAACCTCTTAGCTGAGAACTTAATAAGCAACATCGAGTCACTTAAGAGTTAGCTGTAAAGATAATGCGATAACTAGATAGCTTTGTTAGCTTTAACGAGACGAATTAAATACATTCATGTAGCAACGCATTGTGGAGTGTGGTGGCTGCGTGGATAGAGCACCCACCGCATTTCCTAAGGGTCGGCGGTTCGATCCCAGGTCACCACCAGTCCACCCGGCTGTTCATTGGTGCCTAAGTTTACAGTTGAGGAAGTGAAGGTGGTAGAATACAGTGTCGGCCACGCTGCCTCCCCGGGCACTGAAGGTTGGTGTGTTGTATTGCAGACGGGTCATGTACTGTAGGGTTAGGTTAGGAGACAGGTGGTGGTAGGTTATGTTAGGAGACAGGTGGTGGTAGGTTATGGTAGGAGACAGGTGGTGGTAGGTTATGTTAGGAGACAGGTGGTGGTAGGTTATGGTAGGAGACAGGTGGTGGTAGGTTATGGTAGGAGACAGGTGGTGGTAGGTTATGTTTGGAGACAGGTGGTGGTAGGTTATGTTTGGAGACAGGTGGTGGGTTATGCTAGGAGACAGGTGGTGGTAGGTTATGTTAGAGGCAGGTGGTGGTAGGTTATGGTAGGAGACAGGTGGTGGTAGGTTATGTTATGAGACAGGTGGTGGTAGGTTATGTTAGGGAGACAGGTGGTGGTAGGTTATGGTAGGAGACAGGTGGTGGTAGGTTATCTAGGAGACAGGTGGTGGTAGGTTATGTTAGGAGACAGGTGGTGGTAGGTTATGGTAGGAGACAGGTGGTGGTAGGTTATGGTAGGAGACAGGTGGTGGTAGGTTATGTTATGAGACAGGTGGTGGTAGGTTATGTTAGGAGACAGGTGGTGGTAGGTTATGGTAGGAGACAGGTGGTGGTAGGTTATGCTAGGAGACAGGTGGTGGTAGGTTATGCTAGGAGACAGGTGGTGGTAGGTTATGTTAGGAGACAGGTGGTGGTAGGTTATGGTAGGAGACAGGTGGTGGTAGGTTATGCTAGGAGACAGGTGGTGGTAGGTTATGTTAGGAGACAGGTGGTGGTAGGTTATGTTAGGAGACAGGTGGTGGTAGGTTATGCTAGGAGACAGGTGGTGGTAGGTTATGTTAGGAGGCAGGTGGTGGTAGGTTATGTTAGGAGGCAGGTGGTGGTAGGTTAGGCTAGGAGACAGGTGGTGGTAGTGTCTCGTTATGTAAATGTTTCTTTTAATAAATCTGCGCCCAGAATTACCTCAAGTTCAGGTACAACGTCCTTGTTACAGCACAAGACCGCCCGTAAAGCTAAGTCTTGCTGTACACATGATGCTGGTTGCTTAGCTTTATATGGTGTTAAGGAAAGCTAAAATTAATGAGAAAACCTGTGTTATAAGTTAGGCTCACTCCCTCAAGCTAAGTTAGGCTCACCCTCAAGCTAAGTTAGGCTCACACCCTCAAGCTAAGTTAGGCTTCTACCCTCAAAGCTTAGTCAGGCTTATACCCTCAAAGCTAGGTCAGGCACACACCCTCAAAGCTAAGTCAGGCTCATATTCTCAAAGCTAAGTCAGGCTCACACCCTCAAAGCTAAGTGTTGTATTAATCCAATGGTCCTTGATGGTGGTAGTGGTGGTATAGATTCAGTAACTGCTGTGTGTGTGTGTGCACTAGCTCAAGTGGTAGTTGGTGTATGCGTGTGTACAGTAACTCAGGTGGTAAGTGGCACTAATGCTCACACTACTGTATTAGAGCTAGTCGGCCCCACAACGAAATACATACACGATGCACCAACTCCCGCTTGGAGCTTCCCTCAGGACCAACACTCAGGAACGATCCACAGATTGGCCGTCGGGAAGCGGTGATGCCTGTGGGATTAAGATATTATATACTGGCCCTGAGATGGTAGTCGGTGAGGGTATTATACTGTGTTG
This sequence comes from Homarus americanus, assembly GCF_018991925.1. Taxonomy (NCBI): domain Eukaryota; kingdom Metazoa; phylum Arthropoda; class Malacostraca; order Decapoda; family Nephropidae; genus Homarus; species Homarus americanus. Next base: position 18,890 of record NW_024751930.1, read on the forward strand.
AGGCAAGTATACTGTGTTGAGGCAAGTATACTGTGTTGAGGCAAGTATACTGTGTTGAGGCAAGTGTACTGTGTTGTGGCAAGTATATTGTGTTGAGGCAAGTATACTGTGTTGAGGCAAGTATACTGTGTTGAGGTAAGTATACTGTGTTGTGGCAAGTATACTGTGTTGTGGCAAGTATATTGTGTTGAGGCAAGTATACTGTGTTGAGGCAAGTATACTGTGTTGAGGCAAGTATACTGTGTTGAGGCAAGTATACTGTGTTGAGGCAAGTATACTGTGTTGAGGCAAGTATACTGTGTTGTGGCAAGTATATTGTGTTGAGGCAAGTATACTGTGTTGAGGCAAGTATACTGTGTTGAGGCAAGTATACTGTGTTGTGGCAAGTATATTGTGTTGAGGCAAGTATACTGTATTGAGGCAAGTATACTGTGTTGAGGCAAGTATACTGTGTTGAGGCAAGTATACTGTGTTGAGGCAAGTATACTGTGTTGAGGCAAGTACACTGAAGTAAGTATACGACTTTAACTTTAGTCAAAAACATTAGAATAAGTTAAGAAGAATCTTACAATTTGATGATTTCTGGGAAGAGTTAAGCTGTGGGTCCTCAGTCAACACATTGTAGGTGAACTGACCCGGGGCGTATACTCAGTTCACACGACTCACGTAACACAGATCTTGTGCAATGACGGACTGAGGATTAATCTGCAGCTCTTCATTATCAATTTTCTTTATATTCTGCAATTGTAAGTAATGTTAACAATTAAGTGTTTATCTAGTATGATATGTGATGTCAACGTTAACACGGGAAACACCTTGATGACGTAGATAACTTAACGTCAAGAGGTAAAGTTTGCGGCGTAGGGTGACAACTTTTGTATACCTCCAGATCTCCGTGGACAAAATAAGACGGTTTGAGGAATATAATGTTTGGCCAAGATGGTTAATATGACCCACAGAAGTGGCCTGACCTCAAACCCAGGCTAACAGTTTACCACCACCATAACATCTTAAATAATGAGTTGCTTGAAAGCCAACAACTTTATACCGTAAAAGCAATTAAGGTCGAGTAATAATAACATGTTAACATGAATGAGACGTTATGACGCTTATCCCTAAAACGATTTTAATAAATTGAACAGAAATCTGAAGAAATATATAAGGAAAGCAAAGTTAAATTATCAAGTAAAAGTAGCAAGTGAACACAACCCGGCGAGCTCACTGATAACGACGGAGAAACGACCAATAATCTGAATAAATATTTTTCAACAGTTTTCACCACCGAAAATTTAAACATGATACCCGAGGCACCAACTCTATACAGAGATAGTGAAGAAAACAAATTAAGCGAGATAGTAGTGACTAGTAACGATGTTAGTAAGCAAATAGACAAACTAAAGCCTAATAAGTCACCTGGTCCCGATGAGATATTTGCCAGAGTATCAAAGGAATGTATGGAAGAGCTTAGTATGCCCTTAGCAAAGTTGTTTAACATGCCCTTAAAAACGGGTGTAGTACCAGAATCCTGGAGGATAGCAAATGTAATACCGATTTTCAAGAAGGGAGATAGATCACTATCCTCTAACTACCGTCCAGTCAGTTTAACTATTTGTGTACAGGATCATCTCTCTGTTGAATAACATTATCTGACGTTAACCAAATAGAATATTACAAGTGGCGCCCCTCAGCAAAGGTTAGTATCAAATGCGGGAAACTATTAGAAACAATAATAATTATTTCAATTGGAATTCAGCTGAAAACGCAGATTAACCCCGAGGCACATTCGTCCACACTGGTAGGTTGGTTAGGGTAGGGTAGGTTAGGTTAGGTTAGGAAAAACCCAAAAATAATTATAATCTTACAAACTGGTCTTCATGACATATACAGGAACACCCACAAAAAACACCCCGCGTCTCCTGCCGAATGAATCACTGCCGACACTAAGCCAGGTAATGCAACGCCAGCTGTGTCGAGATCCTAAACTACACACACCATTGACCAGCAAACATTGGTGGTTATAATGTTCCTTTCCTGAGTATGTTATACACATTTCCTCTATAACATTCCGTTCTACATGTAGTGAGAAATAAAAACAAACAAACGATGCCCCATATCTTTTATTGGTTGTCACTCTCTCTCTCTCTCTCTCTCTCTCTCTCTCTCTCCAGACGACGGCAGCAGGCTATTGAAGTTGTAGTGGACGTCTCCCCTACAACTGCCTACAACTGCGTAGAGGCGTCACCAAGCTGCTACCATCTTCCCTAGCAACCAACCAGATGTTACCGTATCTTAGCAACGGAACTAGTGACCGGCGACTTCTCGGGTTTTCCCAACATGACTCATAGCGGCTGCTGCGGGGTATATAAGCTCTGTCTCTCCATTGAGACTCATTCATGAAGCGATCTGGTTGAGCCCAGATTCTTTCTACTTCTACTGTATTTCAGTTTCACCACTTTTCCTTCAACCCCTAATAATCTTCTTTCACCTCTTAACTAAAGACTTCGTATCGTATCGAGACTCATTCAGACCATTCTTCTTGAACAAGCAACACCTCCTCCTCCGCCGCTGCCTGGCTGCCTTAGCATCTCCCCGCCTGCCTGGCGGTCCTCGCTCCCGCCAGCGAGCATGGCGACCCACCAGCTGTCCTTCTCTGAGCTTCCTCACCAACCAACTCTCATTCTGCCCATCTTCTTGAACACGCAACACCTCCTCCATCAAGCTCCACGCTGTCAACATTTATTCAACCAGGAGGCCAGCAACAGGCAACATCTTCTCTAACGAAGCTCCTGCACATCTACCTCCTTCAACACGCTACTCACCGAACGTCTTCTACTGAGCAGCTCCCCACCACACGGCACCTCCAGCACCAGACTGTCTATCATATAACTTATATATTATACAAGAAAACCACATTAGAGTTTCCTTCCATCCTGAGTGCTAGACAACATTGATATCTCGATACCCCTACAAAGTCTTCATATGTTTGTCTTTCAGCATTACGACAACAGAAATATTTTTATATATTTTACATGGGTGTTAATAATATGTTTATACGTGCATCTGTTTTCCACAATATATTGAGACATATGTAAGGCGCAATAAAAGCTCCACTATGCACTAAATACAACAAACAAATATTGAAATAAGACTTGTTTTATTTTACGGGGAATAATTAGACCACTCGGGCACCGGTCACTGACCCACATCAGGGCCTGGGGGCGAAAATATTATAATAATAATAATAATAATAATAATAATAATAATAATAATAATAATAATAATAATAATAATAATAATAATAATAATAATAATTAATAATAAAAATAATAAATAATAATAATAAGTAATAATAATAATAAATAATAATAAATAAATAATTAATAATAATAATAATAATAATAATAATAATAATAATAATAATAATAATAAATCAAAAAATATTATAATAAATAAAATAATAGTAATAATAATAAAAATAACCATATATACAAAAATAAAAAATAAATCAAGAGTGAGAAACGATAAACATTATGTATGTTGTGTTGTCAACAGTAAGAGAAACAATTGAGACCCTGCAATTGTGTGTAAATGAGGCAGAAAGTCAGATCATCAACCTGGGACTTGGTCACATATGGCAGCAGGGTCTACCATTAGACAACACATTATGCTTCCAATATCTTCCCAGTACCTCCCTGTTTGGTAGCTGCCTACTGCCTGCATGTTATCGTCCACCACCAGCCAGCGGTGGGAAGGTATGCGACTGCTACACTCTGCTTTATTGAAAGATTGGATCACGTGTTTCAATGTGAATTTACACATTTTAGTGCGGTGGTCTGACTCCCACACACGAGTCACAGACGCGGGGGCTCGGAGCAGTGCACAGAGCTCGTCCCAAACGAACAAATGAGCGATTACCCAAACTATAGCGACCAGGTGTAGTGAGAGGTGCACCGGGCGGCCAAAACTGAGGACTGGATGATGGCGCGGTAATATATGCTCCCGGTGGAGTTATGGTCTTCAGTTTGTGCAGTGTGTGTATTAAATAGCACCTACCATGACACCATCAACATGGCACCTTACCAGATGTGCTGTCTAAGGAAGAAAGTGCTTACAAGACCAGGAAGGTGATTGGATGTTATCTAACCCACAACAATTCAGTCTATCCTGCTATTGTTGTTGTAACTGTTATACACAATGCTGCTCTTATTCGTCATTATTCTTCATTAAACAATATATAATTATATCACTCGTTCGTGTAAGTTAATACATCACCAAACAGGGAACATGTACTGTACTGTGTCTCAGGTCATCATCATACGAGGTCTGTCTACACGTCCACGGCTGAAAATAGCAGGTCTCTATACCTTGGCTCCCTCATGTTATAAATCATTAAGTTATTTTAAGCTATTAATGACTATTTTAAGACCAAATTCACACATTTTACTTCTTCTTAGTCACGTTAATATTCATTAAGACATGGAGCCTTATCATTAAACTTAATGTTTAACAGTAAACTAAGACACGGAGATGTAAACACACATAACCTGTATGATAAACTTGTATAATATTGTGGCAGAAATAAGTTTATGGTAACTTGTTCTCCTATAAATCATCTTAGAAACTAACGCTGTTTAGGGTACACAAAGGGGCAGACTTTTCTACCCATAATGTCAACATCCCAGGAGTGATAACTATAATATTCCACCAGAAAGTTGATAAGTTTTCTGCTCAGAACAATATCGACAGATTAATGAGAATGGAGCCATGTGCTTCCAAATTGCAGTTCAATAAAAATCAATGTAAGTTATCGTCCTTGGTTGTGGCGGTGAAAAGTGAAGAGCCTTTGGTGAACAAGACAACGTTGGGGAACAATTGGCGACTGCCAGGAGGCTCCATAGTTTACTACGATATATTTTACTTTTAGAGGAAAACACGACATTCAAGTAGGAATGTTGTGTTTCCTTCAGATAACTACCAGCGCATGAGGGAGGAAGACCATAACAAACTGGGGAATGTCTTAAAGGAAGAACCAGATAACTAGACGTCCTCCTCGTTCAGGGAGGATCACCAAGATCTACTGGGTACAGACTCAATCCCGTATTGAGAAAAGTTCAATGAAAAATGACTTTTGCATATTCAGTTTAGACCCGATCTTTGGTAATCACAAGAAACACTGGAAAACGTGTCAGTTGTATGAGGCTGGGATGGTCAATGACTTAAAACATCACTTAATAATAACAAAGGAATTCTAAGTTCCGGAGGTTGATTGGGTTCATGATATATGTAAGTCACTCTGTAGAAAATTTCCTGAGTGACTTTATATAATAAAAGTGATCCCGATGTTTAACACGGGAGGTAACGACGACTTACTGAGTTAGCCGAGACTCAAGACTCACCAGCAGGTACAGAAACACTGTTAACTCATGTATGAAACTGACTTGAACAAACCTGATGTGTTGTGGTGTGTTACGGTCCCTCGAGGAGCTGTTAACTTTCACCTACCTGGAAAAAAAATGCGTTTAACCTTCCATCTCCTACAAAAAAAAAAAAAATCGTAAACCGTGACGCCATATTGTAAACACACTGGCAATAAATTTATTCATTTCTAACAATATGTCACGTATTTCACCAAGTAAATCCTTGTGTAGTGTTATTTGAGTTTTTTCGTGGATTAATTGGTAAGAGTTTTTAGTGTTTAGGTAATGTTATAATTATAGTGTTGGTTGAGCTTTGTCAACTACGTCCTCATATTTAACACATTAAATACAACCCGTGTTGACCACAACTTACCCCTTGATGTTATATTCCTTCACCAACGACGACACTTGTAACACTTCACTGTGACACTTGTTTACACGACAACAACGGCGACGGAACTGACTGTCGTGGTTCATCACACTCGTTCATGAAACATCTCCAGCAGGTGTCGGAGCTTCACGGGACTGAGTGAACCTGTCTCATTGCTGTGTGAAGCCGTTCATCATATCTCTCTCTTAGGATATATCAAATCTGTGCCTGATTCTCTGGTCTAGAACCTAGGTAATTACTTTTTATTTGTTAACATAAATTATTCTCTACACATAAGAAACCTTTACTCTTACAATTATAAAGACTATCAGCCCATACAAATGAGTTGACGGTAATGAACACATATCACCGCTGGCCTGAACCTCTGAAACAACACTTCCAAATTTGGATCACTCAATATGGTCCAGTAACTCTCGTCAAACAGATCATTTAATTTGGCATTTAACCTTCTTTTTTGGGCTTTGTCAGTTTCACTAAGAAGTTGATATACAGAATCACGAATGGTGTGCCACTTATCAACACAAACACTGTTTTGCATAAGTATTTTACACTGAGCAGTGTGTTTAAAGGCTAATTTCACACTATCACTTGAACTCTTGATAAGGGAATCCAGCAGCACTTTATCCAACTCAGAGAATGTTTGATTGTCCAGATTTCTTAGTCTACTTGGAAGACAGGACTTGGGAACAATTTTATCATCTCTGCAATCTTTCAAAAACTTCAACTTGTTTTTGAGACTATGAGCCTTCAGCAAACTCTTCTTGTAGTTACGGTAGATGGGGCGAAGATGAGGATGTTGTTGACAGATTAAGGACACAACGTAAGAGAGACGTGTAAGTTCCATATTTCATGTAGATCCACAATGAAAACGTGGATAAGATAAATCTTGATAAAATGGGATAACTTCCTCGTGAACTTTAACTCCTCGAGTCATTATTGCAATGGATCGTACTTTGTTTTTTCGTCTCAGATGTACAGTAGATCTGAAAACTTCTTCCCGGCCATAGGACGCATTTCTGCTAAGATAATCTCCTTCGCTGTATCAAAATTGAAGGAATCATCAGCAGTTAGTCCTGTTGCTAGAGGGCCCAACCCATCAAACGATTCTTCAAATGGAGAGTCCATCAGTACCTATACATCTTTATCATCACGAATTTGGCGTGATTCCCGCAGTTCAACCTGCTACTCTGTTGTTGTGGAGGAGACGCCAGAAAATTCACTCTACAGCTTCACTTACCTGCTTACAGTCCACTCCATTATAAGCCACACAGACTGGCGGCCTCGTGGTCAGCCAAGGTAACACAGTCAATGTTTACCCCCGAACACGTTACCATGGATAAATAAATTAAAAAGTGTATTTTCTTTCTGTTTCTAAAATCTACCCATGCATTTATTTTAGTTACGAATATAATATTAAAATATAACATGAGGTTGAAGTTTCGAAACAAGCCATTGTTATTTGCACCGATATTCCACCAATGAGAGTTGACCGGAGAGGTTGACAGCCGCCCACCGCGCCTCGAGGCTCAACACTATGTCGATAAGGAGGAGGAGTTTGGGCAAGAGTTGTGTTTACCGACGATAAAACATTTTCGCCCACCACCAATGGCGGCATCCATGTGTGGCGCCGAAACAACACAAGGTATAAAGTTATATTTGCTACCTGTAACATGGGGCAATTTTTAATAAACTGTATATCAAATTGTTTTATGAAATCCCGTATATCTTGTAGTAAATAACAATTCATAATTTGACATGAAAGTGGAGAATATATCACAGTGATAAGGTCAACATTATTTCAGGCAGATAAGATCGGCGCAATATTTATGAAAAACAACTGAGCTGCCGAGTGAATGTGTGTGGGGGTAACATATGTCTTCGAAGGCGTTGACTTTCGGAATAAGAAAATAATTTAAAATGAGTTCTGTCTTTATTTGTTATGTTTATACAGTTTTATCTTATTTCCGTTTGTTTGTTTGTTTGTTAATTGAATAAACAAATAAAGCGAGATAAACAATATAAGCAGTTCTGGATATTTTTTGTCACCAGTTGACTGTCATCACCTTGAGACATCGATGACGTCAGTGTTTCCAGTGTTCGGAAACAGCTTTTCGATACATCAGACTCAATCATCCCAAAACGAGTCATTATACGAACTAAGATATTAGGGTATAGAACAGATAATGACAAAGATCACTAAAGCTACGTTTGTGGAGATACGAATGAGTAAAACATGACCAAACTCAGTCCGTTATAACACTGGGACGAGGTTTGGTCGGTTCGCTCAAGTCTTGAATCTGTCTCGTTTCGCTGTTTCGGATTTATGAGAATGTCAACAGAGGCCTCCAGCAAGACGACACACACAGTGCTGTCTCTGCCTTAGTGCCGGTAAGGGAGTACACGAAGGCTTAAAGACAAACAAAGTGTTCGTCAGTGTAGTAAAGTGTTTGTAAGTGTCACAAAGTGTTTATAAGTGTTGTAGTTAAGTGTCCTATAAATAATGGTGAACACTTCCACTAATAAGTAGAACCTATTAAAACCTGACCTAACATACCCAACCTATGGGTATGTTAGGTCAGGTTCTATATATTGTCGTTTCCATTTTTGTGTTTAATATCATGATATCAGTGTATGGAAAAAATTTCAACCAATTTGGATAATTCCTTCTGGTGGTGGTCGCTATCTACACCTTTACCTTAAGTGTGTTGCCCAAAACACACATACCTGTCATAAAAGTGATATAAAGTGTCGAAAAGTTAAGTGTGTCATAAAGTGTCACGTTATGTCACAAAGATTCATGTAATATCCAAAAGTTTTATCAAGTGATTTTAAGTGCCAGTAAGTCTGATAAAGTGCCATTAAGTCTAATAAGTGTCGTATGATGTCGCAAGAAGTGGTGCACAAAGAAAAAGTGCTGTGGCGTGTCAGAGTTGCCATAAAGTGTACTTACGTGTCAAGGTGACCTAAAGTGTCCTAAAGTGTCAAAGTGTCCTAAAGTGTCAGTGTCCTAAAGTGTCCTAAAGTGTCAAAGTGTCCTAAAGTGTCAAAGTGTCCTACAGTGTCAGTGTCCTAAA
>NW_024751931.1:0-7583 GCF_018991925.1 Homarus americanus
TTATTTCCGGGTTAAAGTAAAAGGAAGAATTTGTCTGGACTATTATCATGTAGACAGTTTCTGGTTGACGATACTGAAGACCCATACAGGTGTGTGGTGCTTGTGCTTGGTGATGCTTCGTATATGAGAGATAATCCCAGGAGTGAACTTTGTTCTGAAAGGACAAACAAAAAAAGTCATAAGTTATCGTTGTCTCGGAAGTGTTTATATGTCGGTCACTCTTTCGCTAGGCCACGGCAGGACGCTACCTTCCGGGAGGCTCCACAGTGTCTCACTGTAGTGCATTAAGGTACACACACCACATTTTTGGTTTTGCCATTAGCAGCAAGTATGTACAGATTTTTGCGAGTTCCCACTCTGGAGCATCCAACACAGAACTGTCCATGAGAGAAGCAAGGAAACACCAGGTTTAGGCCAACCATCTTTAGTGACTGTCCCTGGCTTTTGTAGATGGTCATGGCAAAGCTCACTTTAACCGGGAACTGAAGTCGCTTGAATGCAAATGGCAGGTCAGTGGTGATGAGAGGTATCTTTGGCATAAAAAGTCCTCTCCTTTAGCTTTTCCTGTCAGTATTGTTGCTTCCAGTACATGTGGCATCATGTTCTTCTTGTGAGCGACTCGCCTCTCATTTTGAGTATGATGTCTCGTTTCTCAAACTCTTGACCGACAATCAGGATGGCTACTTCATCAACTACAGGAGCATTGAATGTTCTTTCATGTTCTCCCTTAGGGGTCGTGTCTGCTTTGATCCTGACTTTGTACTCGTCAGAAGGCATTTTTTCCAGGGCATTTTTAAATGACTGTACATACGTGTTGCGCTCATGCAGCATTTCTTGGATAGATAGGACAATGTCATGTCTGACACCTTGAATATTGCCACACCTGATAGTAGTCAGCTTTTCATGATCTCCCATGAAGTAGATTTGGAGGAACTTTGCCTGCTCAGCTTCCAGTGGTAAGAGGGATCCTGCTTTGTGATAGACTTGACCCTGGACTTTCAATGTTGGTATGTATCCGTGCTCACGAACTTCTCTGGTAGCTTCAAAGGATGTCATCTGGAAGCATGAATTGCACTTCAGTATATTTTCCAATAAGTGTTTTGACTCTGGTGTTGTTCAAAGCATGAGAGTCTTCAATGGTTGTGGTGGTTTTTCCAAATTTGGCAGTCGTACTTTCCCATGAGAGCAGCACAGTCCAGCAGATTCTCCTTTATACTTCTTTGCACCGCAGTGTTCACATTTCTTATCCATGTTGCCAATGGCAACAGAGGGATACTTTTCATATTCTATCTCATTGTCATAGTCAAATACTGCTCTTGCAAGTGTATGCCACTGTGTATTCTTTCTTAGAATTCTGGATCCCGCAGCTCTCTGTCTATTAGCATTCAAACGAATTTCATGCACTTGATCATTTTCTAGAGAAGGCCTCTCTGGTGTTTGCTATCTGTGAGCTTCAAGACGGGATTCCCTTTCCTGGTCTGTTTCCTGTGACCGACTGTCCGCTGTTCGCTTTCTGTTAGCATTAAGATGGGATTCATTTTCCTGATTTGTTTCCTGTAACCGACTGTCCACTGTTCGCTCCGGGCAGCTCATCCGCTAGGCCATGGTAGAACGCCACTCTCCGGGAGGCTCCACATTGTCTCACTGTTCAGTCCCCAAAACTTCTTCTTCCATCAATAGTTCATTAACGGTATATGTAAGTTCCACCATGTTTTCACTACAACGGTACAGCAAAGTATATTTTGTTAGCATTAAACTGTTATTATTTTATTGTCTAATCATCACTACATATAACATCATCCATCATCACTACATATAACACCATCCATCATCACTACATGTAACACCATCCATCATCACTACATATAACACCATCCATCATCACTACATTAACACCACCCATCATCACTACATATAACACCACCCATCATCACTACATATAACATCATCCATCATCACTACATATGACACCACCCATCATCACTACATATAACATCATCCATCATCACTACATATAACAACATCCATCATCACTACATATAACACCACCCATCACCACTACATATAACATCATCCATCATCACTACATATAACACCGCCCATCATCACTACATATAACATCATCCATCATGACTACATATATCATCACCCATCAACACTACATAAAACACCATCCATCATCACTACATATAACACCACCCATCATCACTACATATAACAACATCCATCATCTCTACATATAACATCATCCATCATCACTACATATAACACCACCCATCATCACTACATATAGCAACATCCATCATCACTACATATAACATCATCCATCATCACTACATATAACACCATCCGTCATCATCACTACATATAACACCATCCATCACTTCCCTTATAACACCATCAATCATCTTCCATATAACACACCATCGTGTCGTCACTACATATAACAACATCCATCATCTCTACATATAACATCATCCATCATCACTACATATAACACCACCCATCATCACTACATATAACAACATCCATCATCACTACATATAGCATCATCCATCATCACTATATTTAACACCATCCGTCATCATCACTACATATAACACCATCCATCATCACTACAGATCGGTAAAGTAGTTTCCGAGATTCTCGTGTGGACAAACATACACGCAAACAAACACACACACACACACACACACACAGACTGCCTCCCATTACTTCTACCCCCCATCATCACTACCTCCCATCATCACTACCTCACATCATCACTACCTCACATGATCACAACCTCCCATTACTACTACCTCCCATCATCACTACCTCCCATTACTACTACCTCCCATCATCACTACCTCCCATTACTACTACCTCCCATCATCACTACCTCCCATCATCACTACCTCCCATCATCACTACCCCACATCATCACTACCTGCCATTATCACTACCTCCCATCACATCACTACCATTATCACTACTTTACATTACTCTACCTCCCATCATAACTACCTCCCATCATCACTACCTGCCATCATCACTACCTCCCACATCATCACTACCTCCCATCATACTTCTCACATCATCACTACACCCATTATCACTGCACTCCCATCATCACTACCTCCCATCATCACTACACTCCTATCATGCTACCTCCCATCATCACCTCACCATTATCACTGCCCCCATCATCACTACCTCCCATCACTACCTGCCATTATCTTTCTACACTCCATTACTACCTCCATCATCCACTCCTGTCCTTTCCTCCATTACTACTACCTCCATCATCACTACCTGCCATTCTCTTATATTACTATTTACCTCCCATTACTACTACCTCCCATCATCACTACCTTACATCATCACTACCTCCTACCCCTCACTACCTCCCACTCTTCACTAACCCCACCCCTCACTACCCCAGCGCCTCACTACCCCCTACCCCTCACTACCCCTTATCTTTACTATCCCCTCCCGCTCACTACCTCCCACCCCTCACTACCCCTTATTTTTACTATCCCCTCCCGCTCACTACCTCCCACCCCTCACTACCTTCCATCCTCCTTAACCCACCTCGCACTTCTTCACACTATCTCCCCTCGTCACTATATTTTTTTATAATTACTACATAATACAAATATTCCAACCTCATTACAATATTAATCTACTTTTTTGCCCAAATTTTAAATTGAGGTCCTCAGACTTTTGAGGAGAATCTGGTATGTATGTATGACACAATGACCTTCTACAAGGATTTCGTTGTAGACTTCGACACCAGCTTCGTGGTGGTTGCAACAAACATCTACCCTGGTGTGGCCCCTAAGCAGATTCGACCATTGTTTGAGGAATGTGGCCAGATCGACCTATTTGTGATGCCCGCAAAAGACAACAAAAATGAACACTATGGCTTCGCATACATCCGATACTTTGACGAAGCCTCCTGTGATAAGGCTGTTGGACGATTGGATGGTGAAAGCATTGGCAGCAGCCGAAAATCAACTAACAAGCTGGAAGTTAACTACTACAGTGCCCATGGTACCTTGAACAACCTTGACCGCCAAGCTGCTGAGTTCATAGTTCTATCCAATGTTGCCGACCAACAACCCGCCTCTATCCTTAAGAAGACCAACGTACGCACTACCGTTGCCAAGTCAGTTACCTTCAATTATGACAATTTGGGCGACATCAGGGAGCGCGAAACTTCCACAGCTACTTACACTCTGTCTGTACCTCCCAACCAATGAATCTAACTCAACTGCTGCCATCGAATATGAAAATGTCACCAATAGTTGTACCTCTGGGAACCTGGAGGGAGGCACCAACCCCTGATGAAGGCTCAGTAATATCTACCATGTTATGTAAACACTTATAGTACATATAACATCATCCATCATCACTACATATAACACCATCCATCATCACTACACATCGGTAGAGTAGTTTCCGAGATTTTCGTGCGGACACACAAGCAAACACACACACACACACAAACAAACAGACATACTTCTTTGTTTTATATCAATAGAAGATAGATCATCACTACATATAACACCACCCATCATCACTACATATAACACCACCCATCATCACTACATATAACATCATCCATCATCACTACATATAACATCCATCATCAGTACATATAACATCATCCATCATCACTACATATAACACCATCCACCATCACTACATATAACACCATCCATCATCACTACAGATCGGTATAGTAGTTTCCGAGATTCTCGTGCGGACACACAAACACACAAACAAACATACATACTTCTTTGTTTTATATATATATAGATACAAGAAACAAAAATCTTTAATTATTTATTAATTGTAAGTTTTAAGGTTTTCCTGGAACCATTGGCAGGAAATAAGGACACTTGAACCTTGAAAACTTACTGTCGTCATAATTATTTATAATAAACCTGTCGATGATGTTTATTTCCGGGTTAAAGTAAAAGGAAGAATTTGTCTGGACTATTATCATGTAGACAGTTGCTGGTTGACGATACTGAAGACCCATACAGGTGTGTGGTGCTTGTGCTTGGTGATGCTTCGTATATGAGAGATAATCCCAGGAGTGAACTTTGTTCTGAAAGGACAAACAAAAAAAATCATAAGTTATCGTTGTCTCGGAAGTGTTTATATGTCGGTCACTCTTTCGCTAGGCCACGGCAGGACGCTACCTTCCGGGAGGCTCCACAGTGTCTCACTGTAGTGCATTAAGGTACACACACCACATTTTTGGTTTTGCCATTAGCAGCAAGTATGTACAGATTTTTGCCAGTTCCCACTCTGGAGCATCCAACACAGAACTGTCCATGAGAGAAGCAAGGAAACACCAGGTTTAGGCCAACCATCTTTAGTGACTGTCCCTGGCTTTTGTAGATGGTCATGGCAAAGCTCACTTTAACCGGGAACTGAAGTCGCTTGAATGCAAATGGCAGGTCAGTGGTGATGAGAGGTATCTTTGGTATAAAAAGTCCTCTCCTTTAGCTTTTCCTGTTAGTATTGTTGCTTCCAGTACATGTGGCATCATGTTCTTCTTGTGAGCGACTCGCCTCTCATTTTGATTATGATGTCTCGTTTCTCAAACTCTTGACCGACAATCAGGATGGCTACTTCATCAACTACAGGAGCATTGAATGTTCTTTCATGTTCTCCCTTAGGTGTCGTGTCTGCTTTGATCCTGACTTTGTACTCGTCAGAAGGCATGTTTTCCAGGGCATTTTTAAATGACTGTGCATATGTGTTGTGCTCATGCAGCATTTCTTGGCTAGATAGGACAATGTCATGTCTGACACCTTGAATAATGCCACACCTGATAGTACTGTGCTTTTCATGATCTCCCATGAAGTAGATTTGGAGGAACTTTGGCTGCTCATTTTCCAGTGGTAAGAGGGATCCTGCTTTGTGATAGACTTGACCCTGGACTTTGAATGTTGGTATGTATTCGTGCTCACATACTACTCTGGTAGCTCCAAAGGAAGTCATCTGGAAGTATGAATTGTACTTCAGTATACTTTCCAAGAAGTGTTTTGACTCTGGTGTTGTTCCCAGCATGAGAGTCTTCAATGGTTGTGGTGGTTTTTCCAAATTTGGCTGTCGTACTTTCCCATGAGAGCGGCACAGTCCAGCGGATTCTCCTTTATACTTCTTTGCACCACAGTGTTCACATTTCTTATCCATGTTGCCAATGACAACAGAGGGATACTTTTCATATTCTATCTCTTTGTCATAGTTAAATGCTGCTCTTGCAAGTGGATGCCACTTTGGATTCTTTCTTAGAATTCTGGATCCCGCAGCTCTCTGTCTATTAGCATTGAAACGAATTTCATACTCATGATCTTTTTCTAGAGAAGGCCTTTCTGCTGTTTGCTATCTGTCAGCATTAAGATGGGATTCCCTTTCCTGATCTGTTTCCTGTGACTGACTGTCCACTGTTCGCTTTCTGTTAGCATTAAGACGGGATTCCCTTTCCACCGCGTTGTTTCCTGCTTAACCGACGCTGTCCTGTTCGCTCCGGGCGGCTCATCCGCTAGGCCATGGTAGAACGCCACCCTCCGGGAGGCTCTACATTGTCTCACTGTTCAGTCCCCAAAACTTCTTCCATCAATAGTTCATTAACGGTGTATGTAAGTTCCACCATGTTTTCACTACAACGGTACAGCAAAGTATATGTTTTAGCATTAAACTGTTATTATTTTATTGTCTAATCATCATTACATATAACATCATCCATCATCACTACATATAACACCATCCATCATCACTACATGAAACACCACCCATCATCACTACATATAACACCATCCATCATCACTACATATAACACCATCCATCATCACTACATTAACACCACCCATCATCACTATATAACACCACCCATCATCACTACATATAACATCATCCATCATCACTATATAACACCACCCATCATCACTACATATAACATCATCCATCATCACTACATATGACAACATCCATCATCGCTGCATATAACCACCCATCACCACTACATATAACATCATCCATCATCACTACATGCTTGCTTTCACCCATCATCACTACATATAACATCATCCATCATGACTACATATAACACCACCCATCAACACTACATAAAACACCATCCATCATCACTACATATAACACCACCCATCATCACTACAAATAACAACATCCATCATCTCTACATATAACATCATCCATCATCACTACATATAACACCACCCACCATCACTACATATAACAACATCCATCATCACTACATATAACATCATCCATCATCACTACATATAACACCATCCGTCATCATCACTACATATAACACCATCCATCATCACTACAGATCGGTAAAGTAGTTTCCGAGATTCTCGTGTGGACAAACATACACGCAAACAAACACACACACACACACACACACAGACTGCCTCCCATTACTTCTACCTCCCATCATCACTACCTCCCATCATCACTACCTCACATCATCACTACCTCACATGATCACTACCTCCCATTACTACTACATCCCATCATCACTACCTCCCATTACTACTACCTCCCATCATCACTAC
>NW_024751932.1:0-6241 GCF_018991925.1 Homarus americanus
AAACTAGAGCTAACAGTGAGTTCATTTCAGGGTTTCCGTCAGAACCCACTTGATTGGAGTTGATTGGAGTTGATTGGAGTTGACCGGAGTTGATTGGAGTTGACCGGAGTTGACTGCGAGAGATTGACTGCCGTTGATGATTGAGGGTGGCGATTGTCGCCATTGGACCGATCAGTGTAGGCCTGTCACTGTTTAGCGGGGTAGCAAAGGATCTCTTGAGTGAACGAGTGCTCCCGACAACTAAAACGACACGGGACCAGCATCGGCAGTGGGTGATCAGTTCTTACCACTCCGGTGCACAACACCACGTGTCCTCGGTCAGCTAGTGAAACCCTCTTGCTAACGGGAAGCTAAAGTTTCTCTCAACTGCACAAGGTCTGATTGGCTCACTCGCTTCCTGCCCATGGACGCACTGGGAGTACACTGAGGCTATCTGAGTATATTAATGGTCACACACTGAGACCGTGAGTCTAGGACTCTAGGAGATACCTAGAGGAACATTTTATCTTCATTATTACGGGTGTAGTTAACACCACTCCTCAGACTGATATTTTCTTGACGTGTGTAGTTAATATTTCTTAAATAATTTTGATAATATTGTTTGAATGTTTGTGCCATTAAGTGGAACCAGAGTGATACTGTGATTGATTCTTTTAATGCATCTGATTGTTCTTCATAATTCTGATCTCAGGTATAACCTTGTTCCCCAGAGTAGTGGTTAAGTTAGGTTAGGAAGTGTGCATCTGTTGGGGTGCTATAATTTTGTTGAGTGCCCTTAAGGCCTATTCATTATAGAGTATTTAATTTCTTAAATTTTATTACCATTCCTCAGTGACTGATATTATTTTGTTGAAGACCCTTAAGGCCTATTCATTGTGGAGTATTTAATTTCTTATTTTTTAGTACCATTTCCTAAGTGACTGATATTATTTTGTGAAAGCCTTAAGGCCTGTTCATGTGGGCGAGCAACATTTCTTAATACTTCAAATTTATTGTTGCCTGTGTTTCTAATAATTTCTTTGTCATGTATAACTTTTATTCCCCAGAGTAGTGTTTAAAGTTTAAGTTAAGAGGTGCGCATATTGGTGTACCATTATTGATTGTGTTTGTAGTGTTGGAGGGAATATAAGTGTCTAAATTTTACAGTGTGTCTCATTCATCCCAGTCACAGACGCTATCCTTCCACGGGTCACTGACAATTCATTTTGTTTAGTAGATTTAAGTGTTCTTGTGCTGGTTCGGGATTTTTCTCAAAGGGGCGCTTCCACTGCCATTACCATCTAATAATCTTTAATAAACCCCAAGTCAAGGGAGAAATTAAAGTCCAGTAAATTCCGACCGGTTACAAATATATATATATATATATATATATATATATATATATATATATATATATATATATATATATATATATATATATATATATATATATTAAATAGTTTGTGTACCATTATAATATTACTGTACTTTCACATACTCAAATATAGTATGCTTTAAATACACACCAAACATACTTAAACTTTATAAGTTTCCTTAATCCTCAACAGGTTACAGGTTGTGTGTGTGGCGGGGGGGGGCGCATAGCAAGGGTGTAGCTCATGACGTGGCCGTGATGATGTGGGTCAGGTGTTAGGTCAGACACGACAAGGATTAACTTGCCGCCGATACAAAGGGATGGATTAACGTCTCCAGTAGCTGCAGATATGGGTGATGAGCAGACCCAAAAGTGCCGCCTCTAAAAGTGCTGCCCGGGCGGACCGTCTCCCGCCCTAGCTATGAGTGACTCCAACCCAGATTATGGCTCGAGAACTGTCGAGCAGTGACCTGAAGGCTGACATCTGAGGAACCCTTCTCCCAACCCCACCATACCCTCCCCTCCCTTACTGCCAGGGCGGCTGAGCCGTCCCTTCCTGCCTTTGTCGGGATGAGGCAAGGTTACCTGACCTCTGAAGTTTGACCTCGCATAACATAATCCCACTGAGACTGGCCAGGTGATTGTATTAAGTTTTTAATGTAAATAATTTTTTAATGTGGCTTGGTCAGAGTTGCAATTATTTTTGTTCATAACTGTTACAGCTCACCATTAAGCTTTTTCTATTTATACTTAAGATGTCAATTTAATATATTGTCCGACCAATGACTGGTCACAACTCACAAGTATCGTATTTTGCACTACATGTATATAATAATGATGTAATAATAGTAGGTTATAACTTGCAGGAGGCTGGAGCGAGCTAAATGCTTATGATATGTTATTATTTTTTAAAGATTACCCTAAAATAAAAAAAATAACTAAAAATTGTTTCATTGACATTTACGTCAAGGATTTATTGACTTAATGTACTAACAATAATTGGTTATTTGCATGGATGAAGTAATAAAGCCACAAGATGAAAATTATGTTATCAGTGGTGTTTGGAGAGTTAGAAACAATGTAGTAATGGGTTACTGTACCTACATTAGCTTATCAAAACTTTCAAGGGGGCGCACATCTAAAGGCTTGCCTTGGGCGCCAAATCATCTTGCACCGGCCCTGCCTGTACCACATATGCTGTCACCCTCTTCACACCTGTAACACATATGCTGCCACCCTCTTCACACCTGTAACACGTAAGAGAGAGAGAGAGAGAGAGAGAGAGAGAGAGAGAGAGAGAGAGAGAGAGAGAGAGACTTAGTCACACTTGGGTCCAAATTTCAGCTGAGACATTACAGTGTGTTACAGTAATACAATATTTCTCTGATTGTCTCATATTTTTGTTTTAATGAACCATTTGGCGTTATTATTATCTACTGCCTCGGGTAAGGAATCGTGAGACGTTGTAGTCGGATTTAAAAGTTCGCGAAATGTAAACGCGAGTCCAAAATCCGCGAAATTACTGAGATGATCGCGAAAAGTGTAAACGCGAGTCCAAAATCCGCGAAATTAGCGAGTTGTTCTCCTCTGGTAAATTCTATACAGGTGTGTTTAATACATACTGTCTATCTGTCACAAGGTATGTTCCTCAGCTCACTGATATGGGTAGACGGAAAGGACAGACAACGGACATAAGGAACACAGACAACAGACCAAAGGAACGTATTGACAACGGATGGACTAAAGGAACACAGACAACAGACAGACAAAACCCACAGACTACAGACCAAAGGAACGTATTGGCAACGGATGGACTAAAGGAACACAGACAACAGACAGACGAAACCCACAGACAACAGACCAAAGGAACGTATTGGCAACGGATGGACTAGAAGGAACACAGATAAGGTATATCAAACCCACAGACAACAGGACTAAAGGAACGTATTAAGTAAACGGATGGAATTAAAGGAACACAACAACAGGACATATCGAAACCCACAGACAACAGAGACCAAAGGAACGTATTGTCAACGGATGAATTTAAAGGAACACAGACAAATAGACAGACGAAACCTATAGACAATAGAGAATAAAAGTGGAACGTATTACAACGGATGGACTAGAAGAACAGACAACAGACAGACGTAGGTGAAACCCACATAACAGACCAAAGGAACGTTGGCAACGGATGGACTAAAGGAACACAGACAACAGACAGACAAAACCCACAGACAACAGACCAAAGGAACGTATTGGCAACGGATGGACTAAAGGAACACAGACAACAGACAGACAAAATCCACAGACAACAGACCAAAGGAACGTATTGGCAACGGATGGACTAAAGGAACACAGACAACAGACAGACAAAACCCACAGACAACAGACCAAAGGAACGTATTGGCAACGGATGGACTAAAGGAACACAGACAACAGACAGACAAAAACCACAGACAACAGACCAAAGGAACGTATTGGCAACGGATGGACTAAAGGAACACAGACAACAGACAGACAAAACCCACAGACAACAGACCAAAGGAACGTATTGGCAACGGATGGACTAAAGGAACACAGACAACAGACAGACAAAACCCACAGACAACAGACCAAAGGAACGTATTGGCAACGGATGGACTAAAGGAACACAGACAACAGACAGACAAAACCCACAGACAACAGACCAAAGGAACGTATTGGCAACGGATGGACTAAAGGAACACAGACAACAGACAGACAAAACCCACAGACAACAGACCAAAGGAACGTATTGGCAACGGATGGACTAAAGGAACACAGACAACAGAAAGACAAAACCCACAGACAACAGACCAAAAGGAACGTATTGGCAACGGATGGACTAAAAGGACACGGAGCAACAGACGAAGACAAAAACCCACAGACAACAGACCAAAAAGGAACATTAACCAGCAGCAGATGGACTAAGGAACACAGACAACAGACAGGCAAAACCCACAGACAACAGACCAAAAAGGAACGTGGCTGGCAGCAGATGGACTAAAGAGAACACAAAGACAACAGCAGACAGACAAAACCCACAGACAACAGACCAAAGGAACGTGGTAACAGCAGTTGGACTAAAGAACACAGACAACAACGAAAGACGAACCCAGAAACCCACAGACAACAGACCAAAGGAACGTGTTGGCAACGGATGGACTAAAGGAACACAGACAACAGATAGACAAAACCCACAGACAACAGACAGACGAAACCCACAGACAACAGACCAAAGGAACGTATTGGCAACGGATGGACTAAAGGAACACAGACAACAGACAGACAAAACCCACAGACAACAGACCAAGGAACGTATTGGCAACGGATGGACTAAAGGAACACAGACAACAGACAGACGAAACCCACAGACAACAGACCAAAGGAACGTATTGGCAACGGATGGACTAAAGGAACACAGACAAGAGACAGACAAAACCCACAGACAACAGACCAAAGGAACGTATTGGCAACGGATGGACTAAAGGAACACAGACAACAGACAGACAAAACCCACAGACATCAGACCAAAGGAACGTATTGGCAACGGATGGACTAAAGGAACACAGACAACAGACAGACAAAACCCACAGACAACAGACCAAATGAACGTATTGGCAACGGATGGACTAAAGGAACACAGACAACAGACAGACAAAACCCACAGACAACAGACCAAAGGAACGTATTGGCAACGGATGGACTAAAGGAACACAGACAACAGACAGACAAAACCCACAGACAACAGACCAAAGGAACGTATTGGCAACGGATGGACTAAAGGAACACAGACAACAGACAAAACCCACAGACAACAACACAGACCAAAAGGAACGTATTGACAACGGATGGACTAAAGAGAACACAAACAACAGACGAATAAAAAGCCCACAGACAACAACAGACCAAGGAACGTGGCAGCTTGAGACAGGACCGGGAACACAGACAACGATAACCAGACAACGGGCAGAAGAACGTATTGGCAACGGATGGACTAAAGGAACACAGACAACAGACAGACAAAACCCACAGACAACAGACCAAAGGAACGTATTGGCAACGGATGGACTAAAGGAACACAGACAACAGACAGACAAAACCCACAGACAACAGACCAAAGGAACGTATTGGCAACGGATGGACTAAAGGAACACAGACAACAGTGTAATGATGGTAAAACACAATGAGAGAAAGAATATATATATATATATATATATATATATATATATATATATATATATATATATATATATATATATATATATATATATATATATATATATATAGGAAGTATAGAGAGTAGGCATGTAAAGATAGGAAACTTGGTAGCGTGGCCTGGATGGTATTTGCACAGCGTCACTACGCTTATCTTATCTCGTATGTCAATACACATATATCACTTCTTAAAGGGACAACTTGTTAAACACCTCTTGATACAACTATTTATTACTTCACTCAATGACATGGACACATTAATATCACTATTATATCAGGGTACTAACACATTATGCTTTACGTTACTTGACACTGACTCTCGGACACACCTGAATGAATACACTTCCCACAGTAGGTAACTCACCCTAGGACGTTCTGACAAGACTCACGTGTACCCTGACGTAGGCCCAGTGAATGCTTGGCTGGGCTGCCTCCTATGAGAGGCTTCTGCTTAGCTGGGGTCTGGTCGGGAAGTCCCCTTCCCGACCTGGGGAGAGGGTGAGCTTGACTCTGAGAATCTCCAGAGTAATGAGCGTCTCCTCAGAATGTTCAAATGACACCCAGGATCAGAATGATGATCAGAATGGTAATGGAATGGTAATGCCCGTGGACGGGACTGTAGGGCCTTTATATGGGGTCGGCCCAGCCGGC
>NW_024751933.1:0-3607 GCF_018991925.1 Homarus americanus
CAGGTATTATTATTATTATTATTATTATTATTATTATTATTATTATTATTATTATTATTATTATGTTGCGACTGATGGATTATCGTGTGAATTTCCAGTCTGTTATATGCTCAACACACACGCACACACACACACACACACACATCTGATATGAGTGAGCTCTTAAAGGATTCATCTAATGTATTGTTGAGAAAAAAAAAGTATTTACTTGATGGAAAGACAGCCTGTTCTTGGTCACTCTAGGTCCTGTATAACAATTATTCTTTGATTTTTTGTAAACTATTAGGTATTTTATTAACGTTTTGAAACCATTAACTGACATAAAAAAACACACTCGTAACTCCTTGCATCTCGTGTTTCATAATAACTCATAATATAAGAGTGATAATAATGAAGAAAGAGTTATTGTTTTTGTATTAAATTTCGTAATAAAGTCATAGGTTTTTAGGTGTTCACGAAATATGAACTGAATTTTAAACATTTCTGGAACACCTTCTTATAGCCAGATACATTTGGTTCACTGTGTTGGGGTCATAAAGTTAAAAAGGTTTGGACGAATTGAACTTTAAGCTGTATTTGGGAAGTTAAGATTTTAAAAAGTAATTCATGAAGATTCTTTACAATTAGTTACAATAAAAACAATAATATTTGACTACGTACTGTGTGTGTGTGTGTGTTAAGGATATGACCATTGACCAAATATATGTGAATGCTTTCTACTCCTATGTCTTGACCCAATCCTGTCTGTGTGTCTGTCTGTGTGTCTGTCTGTCTGTCTGTGTCTCTGTCTGTCTGTCACGTCAACACCTGTCAACCAATACCGCTTCTTATACCTTGACACAACAGGAGACAAGGTCACGCTACCAATTTCCATTTCATTTCCTCATTGAAGTATATAGGCTATCAGGTTACTTGGGACGCGCCAGCCAAACACCTTTACCTGTCTCCTCGTCTCCACAGGTGATGGATGATGTTAACGATTTATCTTAGTCTTGAAGCAACGTTGATTAAGTCTTGGTTCATCTGGTAGATTATTACCTGTTGAAAGATTGATTACAGGTATTTGGCGAAGAGTTAGATTGGTGTGTGTGTGTGTGTGTGTGTGTGTGTGTGTGTGTGTGTGTGTGTGTGTGTGTGTGTGTGTGTGTGTTCATTCCAATTTACTACATAATATAGCCTATATTAAGATGCATCATTAGTTCTATGAATGCCTCTTTTATCCATTTATGACTGGCTAACTAATTGACTGACTGGCTGGATGATTGGCTGAATGGCTAATTGACTGATTGACTGAATGGCTAATTGACTGAATGACTGACTGACTAATTGACTGACTGGCTGGATAATTGACCGATTGACTGAATGGCTAATTGACTGAATGACTGACTGACTAATTGACTGACTGGCTGGATAATTGACCGATTGACTGAATGGCTAATTGACTGAATGACTGACTGACTAATTGACTGACTGGCTGGATAATTGACCGATTGGCTGAATGGCTAATTGACTGATTGAATGAATGGCTAATTGACCGATTGGCTGAATGGCTAATTGACTGATTGACTGAATGGCTAATTGACTGAATGACTGACTGACTAATTGACTGACTGGCTGGATAATTGACCGATTGGCTGAATGGCTAATTGACTGAATGACTGACTGACTAATTGACTGACTGGCTGGATAATTGACCGATTGGCTGAATGGCTAATCTCTCGACACTAATGCATCTGATGACCAATTCTTCTTATTCCTTGTTTGTTTGTTTGTTGTTTGTATGTTTGTTTGAAGAGGTAAACAAGAGTCTTTAAATAATGTTTGAATTTTGTGAATAAATACCGAGTAAAGACGCTACCTACCTATTTACCTACTTTTACCTATCTATCTACTTTTACCTACCTATCTATCTACTTTTACCTACCTATCTACTTTTACCTACCTACCTACTTTTTACCTACTTACCTACTTTTTACCTACTTACCTACTTTTTACCTACTTACCTACTTTTTACCTACTTACCTACTTTTTACCTACTTACTTACTTTTTACCTACTTACCTACTTTTTACCTACTTACCTACTTTTTACCTACTTACCTACCTTTGAGTAATCGAGCTAATCTTTCCCCCTTAACTCATCATCCAAACACCGAGTTCTGAGAAAATGATGAATAACCGATGAATTGAAGGGGTTATATATGTATATTTTTTTAATCCATCCATCCCTTTACTAATCACCAACCCCCCCTCCCCCCTCCCTCCCTCCTTCCCTCCCTCCTTCCCCCCCTCCTCCTCCTTCCCTCCCCATTCCCTCTCTATACTCCTTCAGGTTAGTGAGTAAAAAAAAACTAAAGATGAGTCTGTTTCTCCCTCTTCTTTAACACCAATGGAAGGTTATATAAACGAGGTAATCAACAAAGTAATTTCCCTCTTCCTCCTTTTATTCTTATTCTTCTTCTTCTTCTTCTTCCTCCTCCTGCTCCTTCGTCTTCGTCTTCACCCACATCCTATGAAGGTGGGGAGGGATGGTAGGGTCGTTCACCTAATGGGTCTTCCACCACCTTCCTACACACACATTATTCTCATCCATTCTATTACACACTCTCTCTCTCTCTCTCTCTCTCTCTCTCTCTCACCAATTTACATTATAGTACAATCACAAATTCTTCTCTCTCCTCAGCCCCCACTCTCCTCCCACCCTCACCTCATCCACCTCCAACCCCTCCCTTCACCCCTCACCCCTTCTCCACCCTCACCCCTCCTTCACCCTCACCTCCTTCTTCTCACCTCCCTCCCACCTTTACCCTCCCCCTTCACCTTCCCTCCTCCACCTTCACCTTCTCTGCCTCCACCCTCCTCCACCTTCACCCCTCCTCTACCTTCTTGCTCACCTCACCCTCTCCTCCCTTCACCCTCCTCTGCCTCCTTTGCTTCCACCCTCTCTCCACTTTCCCACCCTCTTCCCACCCCTCACCCCTTCTCCACACCCTCACCTCTCTACCTTTACCCTCCTCCACCTTCACCTCCTCTGCCACTTCCACCCTCCTCACCCTCCTCCACCCTCCCTCCCACCTCCCTCACTCTTTCTCCATCTCTCCCTCATCCTCCTCCCCTTTCACCTCCTCCCCCCTTCACCTCCCTCCCCACCCTTACCTCTCCCACCTTCACCCCTCCTCCACCTTCTGCCTCTCTACCTTCACCTCTCTACATTCACCCCTCTCCACCCTCACCTCCTCCCACCCTCCCACCCCTCCCCACCCCCTCCCCTCACTCTTTCTCATCTCTCCTCCACCCCTCTCCTCCTCACACTTCCCCTCCTCCCACCTTCACCTCCTCCCACCTTCACCTCCTCCCCCTTCACCCTCCTCCCACCCTCACCCCTCCTCCCCACCCCTCACCCCTCACCTCTCTCCCTCACCCTCCTCCCACCCCTCTACCCTCCTCCCCTCCTCTTCCCCACCCCTCCCTCACGCTCCTTTTCTCATCTCTCCCCTCATCCTTCTCCACCGTCACCTCCTCCCTCTCCACCCCTTCTCCACTGCCCCACCTCTGCCTCCCACCACCTCTTCCCTTCTCCTTCACTTCACCCTCCTCCCACCCTCACCC
>NW_024751934.1:0-6904 GCF_018991925.1 Homarus americanus
CCTGATCGACTGTAACAAAGTTCCCTGATCGAGTATAACAAAGCCCCCTCGACGAGTATAACAAAGTCCCCTGATTGAGTATAACAAAGTCCCCTGATCGAGTATAACAAAGTCCCCTGATCGAGTATAACAAAGTCCCCTGTTCGAGTATAACAAAGTCCCTGATCGAGTATAACAAAGTCCCTTGATCGAGAAAAACAAAGTCCCCTGATAGAGTAGAACAAAGTCCCCTGATCGAGTATAACAAAGTCCCCTGATCGAGTATAACTAAGTCCCCTGATCGAGAATAATAAAGTACCCTGATCTAGTGTAACAAAGTTCTCTGATCGAGTATAAGAATGTCCCCTAATCGAGTATAACAAAGCCCCCTCGACGAGTATAACAAAGTCCCCTGATCGAGTATAACAAAGTCCCCTGATCGAGTAAAACAAAGCCCCCTCATCGAGTATAACAAAGTCCCCTGATCGAGTATAACAAAAGTCCCTGATCGAGTAAAACAAAGCCCCTCATCGAGAGCAATAAAGTCCCCTGATCGGGTATAACAACAACCGCTGATCGAGCTTAACAAAGTCCCTAGATCGCTTAACAAAGTCCCAAGATCGAGTATAACAAAGTCCCCTCATCGAGAATAACAAAGTCCCCTGATCGAGTATAACAAAGGCCCCTGGTCGTGTATAACAAAGTCCCCTGATCCAGTAAAACAAAGTCCCCTGATCGAGTATAACAATGTCCCCTGATCGAGTAAAACAAACACCCCTGATCGAGTATAACAAAGTCCCTGATCGAGTATAACAAATCCCCCTCATCGAGTATAAAACAGTCCCCTTATCGAGTATAACTAAGTCCCATGATTGAGTATAACAAAGGACCCTAATGGAGTATAACAAAGTCCCAAGATCGAGTATAACAAAGTCCTCTGATCGATTAAAACAAAGTCCCCTGATCGAGTATAACAAAGTCCCCTGATCGAGCATAACAAAGTCCCCTGACCGAGTATAACTAAGTCCCCTGATCGAGTATAATAAAGGACCCAAATGGAGTATAACAAAGTCTCAAGATCGAGTATAACA
Source organism: Homarus americanus (assembly GCF_018991925.1). Classification (NCBI taxonomy): domain Eukaryota; kingdom Metazoa; phylum Arthropoda; class Malacostraca; order Decapoda; family Nephropidae; genus Homarus; species Homarus americanus. The sequence continues at coordinate 1,071 of NW_024751934.1, forward strand.
AAGTCCCCTGATCGAGTATGACAAAGTCCAATGATCGAGTATAACAAAGTCCCCTGATCGAGTATAACTAAGTCCTCTGATCGAGTATAATAAAGGACCCTAATGGAGTATAACAAAGTCTCAAGAACGAGTATAACAAAGTCCCCTGATCGACTGTAACAAAGTTCCCTGATCAAGTATAACAAAGTCCCCAGATCGAGTATAACAAAGTCCCCTGATCGAGAATAACAAAGTCCCCTGATCGAGTATAACAAAGTCCCCTGTTAGAGTATAACAAAGTCCCCTGATCGAGTATAACAAAGTCCTCTGATCGATTAAAACAAAGTCCCCTCATCGAGTATAACAAAGTCCCCTGATCGAGTATAACAAAGTCCCTAATGCAGTATAACAAAGTCCCAAGATCGAGTATAACAAAGTCCTCTGATCGAGTAAAACAAAGTCCCCTGATCGAGTATAAAGAAGTCCTCTGATCGAGTATAACAAAGTCGCCTGATCGAGTATAACAAAGTCCCCTGATCGAGTATAACTAAGTCCCCTGATCGAGTATAATAAAGGACCCTAATGGAGTATAACAAAGTCTCAAGAACGAGTATAACAAAGTTCACTGATCGACTGTAACAAAGTTTCCTGATCGAGTATAACAAAGCCCCCTCGACGAGTATAACAAAGTCCCCTGATCGAGTATAACAAAGTCCCCTGATCGAGTATAACAAAGTCCCCTGATCGAGTATAACAAAGTCCCCTGTTCGAGTATAACAAAGTCCCCTGATCGAGTATAACAAAGTCCCTTGATCGAGAAAAACAAAGTCCCCTGATCGAGTAGAACAAAGTCCCCTGATCGAGAATAATAAAGTACCCTGATCTAGTGTAACAAAGTTCTCTGATCGAGTATAACAATGTCCCCTAATCGAGTATAACAAAGCCCCTCGACGAGTATAACAAAGTCCCCTGATCGAGTATAACAAAGTCCCCTGATCGAGTATAACAAAGTCCCCTGATCGAGTAAAACAAAGCCCCCTCATAGAGTATAACAAAGTCCCCTGATCGAGTATAACAAGGTCCCCTGATCGAGTAAAACAAAGCCCCCTGATCGAGCATAACAACGTCCCCTGATCGAGTATAACAAAGTCCCCTGATCGAGTGTAACAAAGTCCTCTGATCGAGTATAACAAAGCCACCTCGTCGAGTATAACAAAGTCCCCTGATCGAGTATAACAAAGTCCCCTAATCGAGTATAATAAAGTCCCCTGATTGAGTATAATAAAGTCCCCAGATCGAGTATAACATAGTCCCCTCATCGAGTATAACAAAGTCCCTTGATCGAGAAAATCAAAGCCCCCTGATCGAGTATAACAAAGTCCCCTCATCGAGTATAACAAAGTCCCCTGATCGAGTATAACAAAGTCCCCTGATCGAGTTTAATAAAGCCCCCTGATCGAGTATAAGAAAGGCCCCTGACCGAATATAACAAAGTCCCTAATTGAGTATATACAAAATCTCCTGATCGAGTATAACAAAGCCCCTGATCGAGCATAACAAAGTCCCCTAATCCAGTATAAGAAAGGCCCCTGATCGAGTTTAACAAAGTCCCAAGATCGAGTATAACAAAGTCCCCTCATCGAGTATAACAAAGGCCCTTTATCGAATATAACAAAGGCCCCTGGTCGAGTATAACAAAGTCCCCTGATCAAGTATACAAAGGACCCTATTGGAGTATAACAAAGTCCCAAGATCGAGTACAACAAAGTATTCCGATCGAGTATAACTAAGTCCCCTGATGGAGTATAACAAAGTCCCCTCATCGAGAATAACAAAGTCCCCTCATCGAGCATAACAAAGCCCCCTGTTCGAGTATAAGAAAGACCCCTGAACGAATATAACAAAGTCCCTAGTTGAGTGATCGAGTAAAATAAAGTCCCCTGATCGAGTATAACAAAGTCCCCTGATCGAGTATAACCTATTTCCCGACTCGAGTATATCAAAGGCCCTTGGTCGAAAATAAAAAGTCCCTGATCGAGTAAAACAAAGTCCCCTGATCGAGTATAACAAAGTCCCAAGATCGAGTAAATCAAAGCCCTCGCATCGAGTATAACAAAGTCCGCTGATCGAGTTTAACAAAGAACCAAGATCGAGTTTAACAAAGTCCCAACATCGAGTATAACAAAGTCCCCTCATCGAGAATAACAAAGTCCCCTGATCGAGTATAACAAAGGCCCCTGGTCGTGTATAACAAAGTCCCCTGATCGAGTATAACAAAGTCCCTTGATCGAGAAAAACAAAGCCCCCTGAACGAGTATAACAAAGTCCCCTGATCGAGTATAACAAAGTCCCCTGATCGAGTAAAACAAAGTCCCCTCATCGAGTTTAACAAAGCCCCCTGATCGAGTATAAGAAAGGCCCCTGACCGAATATAACAAAGTCCCTAGTTGAGTATATACAAAGTCTCCTAATCGAATATAACAAAGCCCCCTGATCGAGCATAACAAAGTCCCCTGATCGATTATAACAAAGTCCCCTGATCCAGTATAACAAAGGCCCCTAATGGAGAATAACAAAGGCCCCTGATCGAGTTTAACAAAGTCCCAAACTCGAGTATAACAAAGTACCCTCATCGAGTATAACAAAGGCCCTTTATCGAGTATAACAAAGACCCCAGGTCGAGTATAACAAAGTCCCCTGATCAAGTATAACAAAGGACCCTATTGGAGTATAACAAATTCCCAAGATCGAGTATAACAAAGTCTTCCGATCGAGTATAACTAAGTCCCCTGATGGAGTATAACAAAGTCCCCTGATCGAGAATAACAAAGTCCCCTCATCGAGCATAAAAAAGCCCCCATATCGAGTATAACAAAGTCCCGTGATCTATTACAACAAAGTCCCCTTATCGAGTATAACTAAGTCCCATGATTGAGTATAACAAAGGACCCTAATGGAGTATAACAAAGGCCCCTCATCCAGTTTAACAAAGTCCCAAGATCGAGTATAACATAGTCCCCTCATCGAGTATAACAAAGTCCCCTGATCGAGTAGAACAAAGTCCCCTTACCGAGTATAATAAAGCCCCAGATCGAGTATAACAAAGTCCCCTGATCTAGTATAACAAAGTCCCCTAATCGTGTATAACAATGTACCCTGATCGAGTATAACAAAGCCCCCTCATCGAGCATAACAAAGTCCCCTGATCAAGTGTAACAAAGTCCTCTGATCGAGTCTAACAAAGTCCCCTAATCGAGTATAACTAAGTCCCCTCATTGAGTTTAACAAAGGACTCTAATGGAGTATAATAAAGTCCCAAGATCGAGTATAACAAAGTCTTCTGATCGAGTATAACAAAGACCCCTGATCGAGTATAACAAAGCCCCCTAATCGAGTATAACAAAGTCCCCTGGTCGAGTATAACTAAGTCCCCTGATTGAGTATAACAAAGGACCCTAATGGAGTATAACAAAGTCCTAAGATCGAGTATGACAAAGTCCTCTGATCGAGTAAAATAAAGTCCCCTGATCGAGTATAACAAAGTCCCCTCATCGAGTATAACAAAGTCCCCTGATCGAGTATTACAAAGTTCCCTGATCGAGTATAACTAAGTCCTCTGATCGAGTCTAATAAAGGACCCTAATGGACTATAACAAAGTCTCAAGATCGAGTATAACAAAGTCCCTGATCGAGTATAACAAAGTCACCTGATCGAGTATAACCAAGTCCCCTGATCAAGTAAAACAAAGCCCCCTCATCGAGTATAACAAAGTCCCCTGATCTAGTGTAACAAAGTCCTCTGATCGAGTATAACAAAGTCTCCTAATCGAGTATAACAAAGCCCCCTCGACGAGTATAACAAAGTCCCCTGATCGAGTATAACAAAGTCCTTTGATCGAGTATAAGAAAGTCCCCTGATCGAGTATAACAAAGTCCCCTGAGCGAGTATAACAAAGTCCCTAATCGAGTATAACAAAGTCCTTTGATCGACTGTAACAAAGTCCCTGAACGAGTATAACAATGCCCCATGATCGAGTATAACCTATTCCCCAACTCGAGTATAACAAAGGCCCTTGATCGAAAATAACAAAGTCCCTAATCGAGTAAAACAAAGTCCCCTGATCGAGTATAACAAAGTCCCAAGATCGAGTAAATCAAAAGCCCCCTAATCGAGTATAACAAAGTCCGCTGATCGAGTTTAACAAAGTCCCAAGATCGAGTTTAACAAATTCCCAAGATCGAGTATAACAAAGTCCCCTCATCGAGTATAACAAAGTCCCCTGATCGAGTATAACAAAGTCTCCTGATCGAGTATAACAAAATCCCCTGATCGAGTAAAACAAACACCCCTGATCGGGTATAACAAAGTCACCTGATCGAGTATAATAAAGCCCCCTCATCGAGTATAAAAAAGTCCCCTAATCGAGTATGACTAAGTCCCTGGGAGTGTCTGAGGTGTACCTGGGAGTGTCTGAGATGTACCTGGGAGTGTCAGAGAAGTACCAGGGAGTGTCACAGGAGTACCTGAGAGTGTGAGAGGTGTACCTGCGAGTGTGAGAGGTGTACCTAGAAGTGTCTGAGGTGTACCAGGGAGTGTCAGATGTGTACCTGGGAGTGTCTCAGGTGTACCTGGGAGTGTCTCAGGTGTACCTGGGAGTGTCAGGGGAGAACCAGGGAGTGAAAGAGGTGTACATGGGAGTGTGAGAGGTGTACCAGGGAGTGTCTGAGGTGTACCTGGGAGTGTCAGAGGTGTACCAGGGAGTGTCAAAGGTGTACCTGGAAGTGTCAGCGGTGTACCTGGGAGGCCAGGGGTGTACCAGGGAGTGTACATAGGAGGTCAGGAGGTGCACCTGGGAGTGTACATGGAGGTCAGAGGCATACCTGGGAGGCCAGAGATGTACCTGGGAGGCCAGAGGCACTTGGGAGGTCAGAGCCTGGGAGTGCCAGAGGTGTACTTTGAGGCCATAGGTGTACCTGGAGCAGTCGGGAAGTACCTGGGAGTGTAAAAAGTGTACCTGGGAGTGTCGGAGGTGTACCTGGGAGTGTCGGAGGTGTACCTGGGAGTTTCGGAGGTGTACTTGGGAGTGTCAGCTGTGTACCTGGGAGTGTCAGCGGTGTACCTGCGAGTGTCTGAGGTGTGCCAGTGAGTATCAGAGGTGCACTTGGGAGTGTGAGAGGTGCACCTTGGAGTGTCTGAGGTGTACCTGGGAGTGTCTGAGGTGTACCTCGCAGTGTCTGGAGGTGTACCTTGGGTCTGAGGGGCACCTGGGAGGCCAGGGGAGAACCCGGAGGAAAGATGGGTGTACCTCGGAGGTCAGATGTGTAAGGGGAGGTCTGAGGTGTACCTGGGAGGTGAGAGGTGTACCAAGGAGGTCAGAGGAATACCTAGGAGGCCAGAGGTGTACCTGGGAGTGTCAGGAGGTGTACCTTGGAAGTATCGAGGTTTACCTGGGAGTGTCGGAGTTGTACCTGGGAGTGTCGGATGTGTACCTGGGAGCGTGAGAAGTGTACCTGGGAGTATCGGAGGTGTACCTGGGAGTTTCGGAGGTGTACCTGGCAGTGTCAGAGGTGTACTTGGTAGTGTCAGAGGTGTACCTGGGAGTATCAGCGGTGTACCTGGGAGTGTCTGAGGTGTACCTGGGAGTGTCAGAGGTGTGCCTGGGAATGTCAGAGGTGCACTTGGGAGTGTCAGAAGTGCACCTTGGAGTGTCTGAGGTGTACCTGGGAGTGTCTGAGGTGTAACTGGCAGTGTCTGAGGTGTACCTGGCAGTGTCTGAGGTGTACCTGGCAGTGTCAGCGGTGTAACTGGGAGTGTCAGCGGTGTGTACCTGGGAGTGTTAGAGGTGTATCAGGGA
>NW_024751935.1:0-16174 GCF_018991925.1 Homarus americanus
GTAACAGGAAATGGTACAGGAACTCCACCAAAAGTTGTTCCAGAAGATAAGGTAATTGGCCAGTTTGGTGATGTGTATGGTGTGGTAGTTCAACTCAGACAAGAAATTCAGATGCTTAGAAAAAAGGTAGAGGACAACCAGAAGGTAATTGACCATGTTTGTGAACAAAGAAATGTGGACGTTGAACTAAGAGGAGAGAAGGTTGAAAATAATACAGTAATAAAAGCTGACAAACCATCTTTGGGGGACCGGAAATGTGGACATAGGGAAGAGATAACCCTCAAGTGGGGTGACATAAGGTATTAGCTCGAGTGAAAAAAGTAATGGAACAGTTTGTGAATGAAAGAATAAGTGTCTGTTGTTAATAGGGAAAATGGACGACACTAGCTGAAGTATAATATAATTGAATGTAAATAGGTTACGTCCTAGGACCATAGATGTGCAGGCTTATGCACTGTTGTATAAGGTGGATGTTATAGAGAGACGGGCACGGAGGATGGTAATTTGTTGAATTTACGTAATTATCAATGTTTCTGTTCACCAGCTGTGAGAGGTTTGAATCACAGACCACGTTCTTTGTAGACTTTATTCTAACAGCGTCAGATGGTGACTGGCAACCGGGCGCTGCCATCAGGGTTGCCAACTCGGATTTTCAAATGTCGCTAGGCTGGTACCTAAAAGTAGCTAAATGTCGCTAAATCTTCCATGGAAAGTCGCTAGCTATTATTTCCCCCTTCAGTAATTTGATGCAAATAATATTTTCATAATGCCGACTATAATGGACGGAGTATAAATAAAATGCATTATGTAAAAATATCATTTTTCAGATTTTCTGTGAAATGTGGCGCAAGAATATTGCATATTATCCCAGAACACTTTGATCTTTTTAACTTGAGTTCACTGCCTGCCTTGCTGTCACTAAAACATACTTTACACACTTCACTTAAGTGTTCTACCACACGAATAGAACAATGTTCAGCTACAAACATGACCAGAGTTCCCTCCACTTTTTTTGCTTCACCAAGTTTCTTGAATGGTAAAATTGTCTCTTTCTGCACTAAACGGCTATTCTGCTTTCTTGTGTTTTTTAGTGTTTTTGTGTTTTTCAATGTCGCACAACTTAGCAGACAAAGTACACTTGCAAAATTTACAAAATCCTTTTTTATTATCTCCTGGCACCTCCAGAAGCCAATTTTTGTATCTGTCATCTCTGAGCCATTCCTTCCTAAATCGCTGCTAATACTGTGGCTTACCCATTTTCTATTGGGACTATGAAGGGTTCAAATTAATAAACAGCATGCAAACAAGCGGAAACTTTCCTTGATGGTTTTGGCAAAGCGGGTGAACAGTGTCGACTTGCGGGGCAACTCAGGTATGGAGTCTATGGGTCACCCATGGTGGACGCGTATGAGAAGTTTGGAACCACGCAGGCTTGATAGAATTAATTCTATAAGATGTTTTGCTAATATTCTTTAAAATTTAGCATATTAATGAAATTCATATTGCATATCTGACAAAGAGGTAAGTTACCCAGGTGCTACAAAGGCGAAGGTAATAGACAAATAAATGACGACACGGCAACATTAGCCATGGACGGGCTGACATCAAGTGATCAGGAAATAGACGTGTCCCTCCTTCTGTACCACGACCCCTTCAAATGTATTAAACTTTTCTTATTATTTATTGTCCCTGTAACCCCCTTTGCTATATATTATTGTAATGAGTGATTGTCAGACCAAACCTTACAGCCCAGAATTATGTCACATATAACAGCAAGTACACCACAGACCTCGTGGTACCACCGCATTCCAGGTTGACACACCTCAGGTCGACCCAAGGGACTTGACCTTGCCCGCTAATGACGTGAGCCGGTGACCTACAACCGCACCTAGCAGCATGAAGCCAGTGTGGCTCTGGCCATTAGAGCAAGAGGATGGTGCCCTGCTAGGCCCTTTAATTATTCCACGAGTTTGTTAGTTATATTATTTTTCCTTATACCACAATATTCTACAAACTTTGTTCTTTATTTTGGTATATAATACATATTAGTGAGCACCATAATACAAGGAAAATGTGAATGGAAATCGAGATGTTACTAAACATTTTCCTACTTTTTCAACGTGTACTCGAATAAAGTGGCTTAAATTTCAATAATTTTTAATTTTTTAAGGTTACACACAATTTTATGCTAGAATAGACCCCATTACAATAAATAAAAAAAATCTATGGCAGACTTGGCAACCGCACCCAGTAAGGTCATCCTTATGCAGTTAAAAAACACAACCAATATCACAGATCCAAACAAAAACAAACTATACAACCTCTTATGGATGCTGCATGGAATGTCAGGACCCTTCTGGATACTGGCACAAATGAGAGTCCTGAAAGAAGAACTGCCCTTGTGACAAAAGAGCTGGTTAGGTATAACAACGACATAGCAGCCATCAGTGAGTCGCGGCTCCCAGACGAGGGCCAACTCACAGAACGGCTATACCTTCTTCTGGAAGGATAAGCCGGCTGTGGAGAGAAACAGCATTTATGTAGTTGGCTTTGTCATCCACCAACGCATCCTACACAGGCTAACTGAAATGCCTATAGGGATAAACGAGCACCTCATGATGCTCCAAGTCCCACTGAATCACTCACGCCATGCCTTTTTCATCAGTGCATACGCCCCAACACTGGTTGCAGAGGAAGATATCAAGGAGGCCTTTTATGCCGACCTCGACAGAGTGCTAACCTATATCCCCAGAGAAGACGAGGTAGTGCTCCTTGGTGACTTCCATGCCAGAGTTGGCAGGGAACCAAAGGGAGAAATGGACTAGGCAAGTGTAATCCCAACGGCCTACTCCTCCTCAGCAAGTGTGCTGCTCACAACCTCACTATCACCAATACCTTGTTTAGGCAGGCCGACAAGTTCAAGGGTTCGTGACAACACCCATGATCCAAATACTGGCATCTTATTGACTACATCATTGTCAAAGAAAGAGATCGCCGAGATGTCCTCATCACCTGTGCCATGCGTGGCTCCGACCACTGTGACACTGATCATCGACTTGTCTGAGCCAAGCTCTCACTTCACGTCGCCCCAAAACGGCGAAATCAGCAAGCTTCCAGAAGAAGTTTTAACACTAAGCGTCTGAGGGATCCAGCGGTAGCACCTGCTTTCAGAGAGCACCTCGAATATGGGCTGATAAACAACCTGACAACAAACAACCCAATTCCCAGTGCCGAATGGGATACTCTCGACACTCATGACGAAAACACTGCAGAGACCCTCGGCCAGATCGAAAGAATACACCAGGACAAATTTGATAAAAAATAACCTGGCAATCAATGTACTGTACTCGTCTAAAATAAACGTGCTGCTTTAAAGATGCCTCCATTGTCAATATTTATAAGAACAAGGGAGACCGGTCAGACTGTGGCAACTACCGCGGGATCTCTCTGTAGCTGGCAAGATTATTGCCCGAGTTCTTCTAAACAGATGTCTTCCTCCCAGAACTTCAAAGTGGTTTTAGACCATCACGTGGCACCACTAACATGATCTTTGCTGCCCGCCAGATACAGGAAAAGTGCAGAGAACAGCGTCGTGACCTGTACATGGCTTTCATCGACCTAACCAAGGCCTTCGACTCGGTCAACAGGGAAGCCCTCTGGTGGACCCTCAGCCATTTTGGCTGCCCACCAAAATTCACTGCCATTGTGAGGCAACTCCACGATGGCATGAACGGCAGTGTCCTGCACAATGGCACCCAGTCAGAATTGTTCCCCATCCAAACAGGTTAAACAAGGGTGTGTACTGGCACCAACTCTCTTTTCCACCTTCTTGGCTGCCTTCCTTACCCGTGTCAGCACTAATTTAGCTGGCAGGGTGAACATCGAGTACTGGGTGAAGGGTCTTTTCAACATGAGACGACTCCAGGCAAGAACAAAGGTGTCGGCAGCTTCCATTACTGGGCTTCAGTATGCAGACGACCTCATCCTTGTTGCTCACACTGAACACGACCTACAGGAGATCTTGAACACCTACGCAGACGCGTATGCACACTTCGGCCTTGAGGTGAATGTACGAAAGACTCAGATTCTCTTTCAACCTGCCCCTGGTTCAGACACACCTCCACCATCCATCCAGCTTAATGGTACTACCCTCTCTAATGTTACCCACTTTCTGTATCTCAGCTCCCACCTGTCCACCACTGCAGACATCGATGAAGAGATTCAGCATCGGATCAGATGTGCATCTCAAGCCTTGGGCAGACTCCAAAATCGTGTCTTCAGCTGTAGGGAGCTGAAATTATCTACAAAGTTGCACGTACATTGAGCAGTGGTCCTCCCCACCCTGCTATATGGCAGTGAGACATGGGTCACATACAGGAGCCACTTCAAGGCACTTGAAAACTTTCACCAACATAGTCTACGTTCCATCCTCCGAGTTTGCTGGGAAGACAAGAGAATAAATGTCAGCATTCTTGCTGACACTAACTGTAGGAGCATCGAGGCTACCATTATCCATGAACAACTACGTTAGACTGGCCATGTTACCCACATGGACGACAGAGGACTGCCAAAGCAGCTACTTTACAGTCACCTCACCAATAGTAAACGAAATGCTGGAGGGCAATTGAAAAGGAATAAGGATAGTCTTAAGACAAACCTGAAAAGGTGCCAAATCGACCCCCTCACCTGGGAGACGATTACTCCACATTGTAACGCTTGGAGGAGCACCACACGAGAAGGTGTCAAGACTTTTGAGTTAGCCCGACTGCAAACCGAGGCAGATGAGCGCCAACGTATGAAAGATGCTGCCACCGCCCATCCCCCAGTAGATGCAGCCCTCCACATGTGCAACGAATGTTGAAGACACTGCGGGTCCTGTATTGGCCACTTTAGTCACCTCAAAACTCACCAACCTAGGTGACATCCCTAATAACTCATATCATTTTACCAAAGCTGGATGATCGTCATACTCGATTCCAAGTGACAGCAAAGTAGTCGCCCGCTAACTTATTTGAACCACCCAAGTGTGCGGCCACCAAAGAAATGATTCGGGAGATGACTTGCTTCATGACTGTTTACACTCAGGACCGCTTCCTCGCCCCCCTAGCTCTTCAAATACTGGCAATAATACCACATCTATTTTGTCAGAGGACACACACAAAGGCTAAGCACAAAGAAAATGTGGCAGCAATGAAGAGAAGATTGACAATGTGGCGGACTGGGGCCCTAGATGATCTCCTATGTGAAGCAAGAACACTGCAGGAAAGACTAAAATCTACGGGTGACGGAAAGCAAAACACCGATGACGTGGCAAGAAAATTTGGAAACAAAATGCGTGTGGGAAAAGTGTCTCTCGCGGTAAGATCTCTCACTCAGGAATCTTCCGGTGGGGTGATGCCAATAAACAGAGATACATTAAAACTATTGAAAGAGAAACATCCCCCTGCAAGTGAAGATGAAGGCATCAGGCTCCAGGGTGCCTATATCCCACCAAATGCGGTCCTGTTCGAGAAAATAACAGGAGAGATGGTGTGGAAAAAGGCACTGAAGACTCGTGGAGGAGCCGGCCCTTCAGGTCTGGATGCAAACGGTTGGAGAGTCATCCTCAGCACAAACAAGTTTGGCCCTGTAGCAAGCGATCTCTGCACTGCCATTGCCGCCCTTGCAAGAAAGCTTGCATCCTCTTGCTGCCATCACCTCCAGGCCCTGACGGCCTGCCGCCTTATTCCTCTGGAAAAGAAACCAGGATGTAGACCTATAGGGGTGGGGGAAGTGCTGAGGCGGATTATCGGAAAGTGCATAATGGAGGTGGTAAAGGACGATGTCAGGGCAGCAGCAGGGAACCTACAAGTGTGTGCTGGCCACCAGGCTGGTGGGGAGGCGGCCATTCACGCCATGAGATTGATATTTGAGCAGCGTGATTGTGAGGCCGTTCTCTTGGTGGATGCTTCAAACGCATTCAACATACTTAACCGCAAGGCTGCACTGCACAACATCAAGATCAAGTGTCCTAGCTTTGCGATGTATGTTGAAAATTCGTATAGGAATCCATCAGACCTCTACATAGTAAACAACAAGGCTCTACGAGGTGATACCATCCTACAGTCGACTGAGGGAACAACACAGGGGGACCCCGTTGCAATGGCAATGTATGCAATAGGCCTATCAGTGCTCCAACAAGAAATAAAGTTTGAAACAACTGGGGTCAAACAAGTGGCATATGCTGATGACCTTACAGGAGCAGGAAAAGTGGAGGACATCAAAAAGTGGTGGGACCTGGTAACATCGCGAGGTCCACAAATAGGGTACCACCCAAAAGCCAGCAAATCCTTCCTCATCGTGAAGCCAGATCATTATGATCGGGCTTTGGAGGTTTTCGGCGAAAGTGAGGTCAAAATAACTAAGGACGGCCAAAGACATCTAGGCGCAGTAATTGGCACTACGGACTTCAAGACCCAGTACGTAGAGGGAAAGGTGAATGAGTGGGTGAGCGAAATCCAAGCTCTATCGGAGATTGCTAACACAGAGCCACATGCGGCCTTTGCAGCATTCACCCATGGAGTCAAGCATCGTTGGAACTACCTGATGCGTACCATCCCTGAGATCGGACCCCTCCTCCACCCTTTGGAAGAAGCAATCAGTGTCAAGTTCATTCCCAAACTAGTGAAACACCCTGACTTAACCCGAGCAGAAAGAACACTTCTTGCACTTCCACCAAGACTGGGAGGGATGGGACTAACTAATCCAGAGGAGATTGCTGACTCTGAACATCAAAATTCACTTAAGCTCACGGCAGCCCTCACTGACCACATAATAGCCCAGAATGCAACAGGGGAAGTGGACACCAGCGAAGTTAATAAGATCCGTAGGTCCATTACAACAGATCGGCAGCACTGCCAAAATGACATGTTGCAGCAACTATTGCTGCAGGTTCCAGAAAATTTGACAAAAAAAGTAGCTATAGCGCAGGAGGTGGGCGCCTCGAACTGGTTAACTACGTTACCGATAAGGGCAAATGGTTTCAGCCTTAACAAACAAGAATTTACAGATGCCATTGCTCTAAGGTACGGTTGGCCAGTAGATGGTTTGCCCTCCCAATGCGTGTGTGGCTCTCCCTATGATGGCGATCACGCCATGGTCTGCAAGAAGGGGGGCTTCATATGCATGAGACATGACGAGGTAAGGGATCTCACAGCAAATATGTTGAAGGAAATCTGCCGGGATGTCATGGTAGAACCGACCCTCCTTCCACTGGATGGCGAGATCTTTCAACACAGGACTTCAAACACATCTAACGAAGCCCGTGTGGACGTCAGTGCTCGAGGATTCTGGACGCGGGGACAGCGAGCTTTCTTCGACATCAGGATTTTTGATCCCATGGCCGTTTGTCACCGTAACCTAGCTCTCGATGCTGCACATAGGAGGAACGAGAACGACAAGAGAAGGGCATATGGGGAGAGAATTCAAAATGTTGATCAAGGCAGCTTCACTCCTCTAGTGTTCACAACCTCTTGTGGGATGGGCCCGAGTGCAAGATGTTTCTACGCCAGACTCGCGGAGCTGATCTCCGAACAGAAGCAGCAGCCCAGAAGTTATGTTACAGCCTGGATGAGATGTCGACTGTCCTTCTCTCTCCTTCGGTCAGCTTTGCTCTGCCTCAGGGGAACGAGAGCTTCCGCCCCTACTCCGACAACTGCTGCAGATATTGACTATGAGGCTACAGTCACTGAATGCCGCATAGATCTGCGGCTCAACTAATTTAACACAGATAGGATAGCTTCTTATGTATTAGGATATTTAATATTAAGGTAAATAAATGGTGGCGAAGGTGTGGCTATTGGGGGAGGCTGGAGTCCACTTTAAAAAAAAAAAAAAAGTAGTAGTAGTAGTAGATGACGATCACGCCATGGTGTGCAAGAAAGGGGCCTGATGTGGTGTAGTAATTCCCTCACAGATGGTGTTATGAGGGGCCTGATGTGGTGTAGTAATTCCCTCACAGATGGTGTTATGAGGGGCCTGATGTGGTGTAGTAATTCCCTCACAGATGGTGTTATGAGGGGCCTGATGTGGTGTAGTAATTCCCTCACAGATGGTGTTATGAGGGGCCTGATGTGGTGTAGTAATTCCCTCACAGATGGTGTTATGAGGGGCCTGATGTGGTGTAGTAATTCCCTCACAGATGGTGTTATGAGGGGCCTGATGTGGTGTAGTAATTCCCTCACAGATGGTGTTATGAGGGGCCTGATGTGGTGTAGTAATTCCCTCACAGATGGTGTTATGAGGGGTGACGTGGTGTAGTAATTCCCTCACAGATGGTGTATGGGGGCCTGATGTGGTGTAGTAATTCCCTCACAGATGGTGTTATGAGGGGCCTGATGTGTGTAGTTCCCTCACAGATGGTGTTATGAGGGGCCTGATGTGGTGTAGTAATTCCCTCACAGATGGTGTTATGAGGGGCCTGATGTGGTGTAGTAATTCCCTCACAGATGGTGTTATGAGGGGCCTGATGTGGTGTAGTAACTCCCTCACAGATGGTGTTATGAGGGGCCTGATGTGGTGTAGTAATTCCCTCACAGATGGTGTTATGAGGGGCCTGATGCGGTGTAGTAATTCCTTCTCTGATGGTGTTATGAGGGACCTCACGTGGTATAGCAATTCCCTCACAGATGGTGGTATGAGGGCCTGATGTGGTGTAGTAATTCCCTCACAGATGGTGTTATGAGGGCCTCACGTGTTGTAGTAATTCCCTCACAGATGGTGTTATGAGGGGCCTCACGTGTTGTAGTAATTCCCTCACAGATGGTGTTATGAGGGACCTCACGTGGTGTAGTAATTCCCTCACAGATGGTGTTATGAGGGGCCTGATGTGGGTGTAATTCCCTCACAGATGGTGTTATGAGGGGCCTGTGTTGTAGTAATTCCCTCACAGATGGTGTTATTAGGTGCCTGATGTGGTGTACCTCACAGATGGTGTAGTCCCTCACAGATGGTGTTATGAGGGGCCTGATGTGGTGTAGTAATTCCCTCACAGATGGTGTTATGAGGGGCCTCACCCTCACTGATGGTGTTATGTGTGGTGTAGCAATTCCCTCACAGATGGTGTTATGAGGGGCCTGATGTGGTGTAGTAATTCCCTCACAGATGGTGTTATGAGGACCTCACGTGTTGTAGTAATTCCCTCACAGATGGTGTTATGAGGGGCCTCACGTGTGTAGTAATTCCCTCACAGATGGTGTTATGAGGGACCTGATGTGTAGTAATTCCCTCACAGATGGTGTTATGAGGGGCCTGATGTGGTGTAGTAATTCCCTCACAGATGGTGTATGAGGGGCCTGATGTGGTGTAGTAATTCCCTCACAGATGGTGTATGATGAGTGGTGTAGTAATTCCTCACAGATGGTGTATGAGGGGCCTGATGTGGTGTAGTAATTCCCTCACAGATGGTGTTATGAGGGGCCTGATGTGTTGTAGTAATTCCCTCACAGATGGTGTTATGAGGGACCTCACGTGGTGTAGTAATTCCCTCACAGATGGTGTTATGAGGGGCCTTATGTGGTGTAGTAATTCCCTCACAGATGGTGTATGAGGGGCCTGATGTGGTGTAGTAATTCCCTCACAGATGGTGTTATGAGGGGCCTGATGTGGTGTAGTAATTCCCTCACTGATGGTGTTATGAGAGACCTCACATGATGCTGTAGCAACTCATTCACTACGTTGTGTCGTAGCATCATGGGGACACCGCGTGGTCTGGTGTCACAGGACCTCACTCACTCAAGTGAGTGAGGTGTGGTCCCAGGCCTCCCTATCGTGGACGGATTAACACATAGCTAGTGTTGTTGAGTCTCAGGGGCAGTTATTACTGGGTACCTGGGACCTCACTGTGTGAAGGTTAGCATGGGTACGACTCAGCTGTTACTGCCGAGTTGTTTTTCACTGACTTAAGCACTGTTCACCACTATTCAATACTGGTTCCATTCTTTTCCTAAATGAAATAGTAACTTCTGGCGAGAACTTGTTGATATTCTGGTGGGGAGGAGGGGTTCAGGGGAGGGAGTTGGTATGGGTCAACATAACAGTTGACCTGGCTGCTGCCAGAGCAGAGCCAAGCACGTCTTGACCCTTCGGTGGTCAAGGATGAAGTGTGTGTGTGTGTGTGAGCTACAGTCTATTTATGTACAGTATAGCCTGGTTTTACGCGGATATTTTTTATGCAGCACCTGTCAGAAGAGATAATTTTTATTTACACTATAAATTCCATCATGTACGCGGCAAGTAGCAGGGTGAGGTGCTCGGCACTGACGTCAGACTCGCGCTGGTGACGTCGCAGACTGTGATTGGGCCACATATCCTTACCACCCACGCATCCCCTCCGCCACACGCTGTGATTGGTCTAGGCATCCTTGCCACCCCCGCTCTCCGCCGCCGCGTCAGTCTCACGTCTCCGCATATATTCACTCGTGCCCAGGAACCAGTGATTTTTTTCTTTCTACACAATGGCTTCCGCTGGACCCCCACCACATAAGAGAGAGTTCTGAACTACCTGGCCCAAGCCAAAAAAATGTGAGTCTGGAGGTATTTAGGTGTAGGAACAAAGTAAGTACTGTATCATCATCAACGTATCTTTTGAAAATATTACACATATTAGGAACATCTTCTGTATAAAGGAGGACCTTCTGTGTCTTGGGATTGTGAAACATCTCCTAGCAGTAGGCAATACTGTACTGTACTATCTGAAAGCTGGACTTCTGTTATTTACTGGTGTTGGTTTTCATAAAACCTGCTAATGTTTATTTGGTATCTTCTAATTCCTTTTCAATGAGATAAAAATTGAAAATTTCAATATCCTGCATGAAAAGTCCATTAAAAGTATCTCGTATGCACAGCTAAAGTATTATTCATGCAGTAAGAAAAAAATCTGGTACATATACAGTAAAATGTTTTCTTCATCTCTCAAAACCGGAAAAATCCCCCATCCCCGGAATTTTCGGGGAACCAGGAAAATTTTCTCGGAATTATCCAAAAAATGTGCCTCTCGGAAAATTGAACCCAAACCTGAAATTTTCCGGAGAAATGCAGTTTTGGGAATGATTTAATGAGAAAATTTAAATTCTGGCTATTGGAGAGTTCCAGTTAAGAGCAATTCCAGCTAACGGAGATAATACTATACTGTAGTTTGTGTGTGTCACACACACTCATACATATACTGTAAATTATAAGAAGCTAGACAATTAATTTCAGAAAAACCAGATACTGAAAAACAATATTGTACAAGCATATTAGCTTTTATCTTTAAAAACATAATGAAATACATTACTGTACATTATTACCAAATTTACCTGCTTGTACAATATGATATACAGTAAGCCCTCACTTAACGTCGTGGTTACGTTCTCGAAAAACACAACGTTAACACAATCAATTTTCCCTATAAGAAATAGATGAAATACGCTATGTTCCCCAGCCTTCCTTTGCCCCATAAAATACATTACATGTACAGAAATTCAATGGAATTTTCAATAGAAAATAGTACCTGTATATATTATACATCCAAAAAGATAAATAAACTACAGGTACATCATTTTGTATTGTGCTCACTGATGGGCGGAGGTGGAGTGAGTGTGTGGTGGGTTTAAAACCTCTATTTTTGAAGCAAGATGAATGGTCTTGTGTTGCTTCTTCACATCACTAGCATCAGTAACACTTGATGGGCGCTTGGAAGCCATTTTGAATGGTTACAGTACAGTATTTAGAGCAAAAACACTGAAGCAGGCACGTAGACTGTGGAAGCCTAACAAAGACTGGGGACGCTGTGATGCTCTGCGAGAGAGTGTAGCGCGCCAAGATGGGAAAGAGTGATGCGCCATACAAAGTAGCCTGTGACGACGTTATAACAAATCGGTCGGGATGTTGTCGGAATCATGGGTATCTAAAGAGAAGCGACGTTATAATGAAACAGCGTTGTCGGGGTCAACGTTAAACGAGGACTTACTGTACGTACCAACATGCCAAGTTATAAATAATTTACCTATTATAGGTTCAA
Organism: Homarus americanus; assembly: GCF_018991925.1. Lineage (NCBI taxonomy): Eukaryota > Metazoa > Arthropoda > Malacostraca > Decapoda > Nephropidae > Homarus > Homarus americanus. The sequence goes on from NW_024751935.1 coordinate 12,041, forward strand.
ATAAAGGTGAAGTGTGTAAAACTCAGCTGCGAGGATGTAATGACTGCTACTCACAGATGGCAACACAAATTTTTTTTGCAATCAACTCATAGTTAAAGGGAGTTTTGTGACCTTTACGGTATTAATTATACAGTCTATTGATAATAATTACTCCCAAAACAAGATCTTCACAATGCTTGCTATATAGTGGTAATAATTACACAAAAATGCAATCTTCACAAGGTTGCAGCAAAAGGATTAAAATACTGTACATACAGTATTATGAAAGTCATTTTTTTAAGTTGTGATTCTTTTTATATGTTTTCATTCTTGTAGGTGGCAGTCACAAACTTTGGCAATTATAACAAACTCTAATATATAATACACCCATCCACTGAAATCAGTACTGCAGTTCAATAATTAAGGACCAAACACTGAAAGAAGAGCAAATTTTGCTGCCAATCAGCCAAATTTGTGTTCTTACAGTAGTCTCCAAAATGGTATTCTATTCTTTGTGTAACGATGATATATGTTAACCTGGTGTGTACTGGGTCCTCTCTGTGATGAATAAAATCATCTGGCAAGAGCCAAATAAAATATTAAAAGTGGTCCCAGTAGTGAAGGGGTTAAGTTTCATGTAAATATTTGTATTGATACAAGAGCTATGATCCAAACAGGAAAAAGTTTACTGACACCCAGATGGACAGACCCATTTTAAGGCTATGCATGGTCAACCAAGTCTACAAACAAAGATTTACACTACTGTAGCTCCAATTGCAATTTGCAATGTATACTATAATTGCTTCAGTGATCTTGCTACACTGCAGTATATAATCTGCCACGTACATGTATGGTTTAATATCTATTATTACTCAGCCCATGTTGTTTTATCTATTTCTTTATCATTATGCTTGAGTAGCCAAACTTCAACCACCTCAAGATATGTTACGGTTTACAAATAACTTGTCAATGTCTTATCTTATTATTTTCTTCACCTTATTCCAAACCTCCATCCACAAGGCTCGACTAACACCTTCCAAATGGTCTGGGTACAAGAGGTCAATGGCTGTCAAGAAGCGACAGGGAAGAATTGATCCCTTCACCATAATTAACTCGTAAGCATTCTGAAAATAAAACAGAATGATCATTAATTAATTTCATCCTTCACCGAGTTTGTCAGTAACAAATAACACAAAAGGGGTTAATACAGTTACAGGTACACCATATGTATCTTATTTAACTCAAGTACTTGGTCAATTTAAGCCAATCCCATGTGAAACACCCGGGAAAATAACAAGAAAAAATTATTTAACTTTCTCGTTTCATTCCTTTATACCTAATCAAGATCCAGCATGGCCCGAGAGTTCATTCTCTGCAATGAAATGCTTCTGCATACTGTACTACAAGTTAAACAGTACAGGCAGCCCTGCCTTAATGGAATCTCTGATTACGGAATTCCGCCCTTACGGAATTTTGGTAAATAAATTTAAAAACAAAAAACAAATTTTTGCTGAATTTTTACCAAAATTGTAAAACTAATTGTGTGGATTCTCTGTTGTAGCCACAAGGCAGCTGCCGTCCCACAACAACAACAACGGATTCAGTCTGATTGAATCTCCAGCATGATGTTCAGCTGTGCTTCTCTTTTCTGGACTGTATTACAGGTACGTGTACTGTGTACTTTTATTCAAGATGGGTGGAAAGAGGCTTGAACAGAGGGAGACGTTGAGTTATATCACCATAACATAGGGCCTGGTTACCTCCACTGTTGAAGCAATCTGTGATAACAAAGACAAAATTAGGGCTAGAGCTCAAGTTGCTAGTCCACTATACAGTGGTCCCTCGGTTAACGAACGGTTCGGTTAACGAATTACCTCCCATAAGGATCTTCAATTCGGTTCACGAACAAAACTTCGATGAACGAAATCCTTACGACAAACACGTTTGTTGTGACCATCAGCTGATTGGCTAGTCCGCCAATACATTCGTTTCCAGTGGAGTAAATATCAAGAAAGTTGCTCTTTAATATTTGTGCATTTTTTATATTAAAATTATGATTCATTTTAAAATTTAGTTAACATATTGATAATATATGCATTACAGGGAACTAGTTTGTTGTGCGCCCATCAGCCGCTTGACTCATCCGCCAAAGCATCAGTTTAACTTTGTTTACAGTGGAGGAAACATCATGTTTGTTGCCCTCTTGAATACAGAGTATTTTTATGTTTTTACATTAAAATTATTGGTCATTCTGAAATTTGGTTAACATATTGATAATACACATATATAGCGCAGTGCAGTGTTGATTTAAATAAAATAATCTGTAATTACAGCTAGTGAACTTAAAATTTTATTGGCAAAATTACTGCATCAAGCATGGGTACAAAGAAAGGCAATTTCTCCTCCACCCCCACTTCTCTTCTCCCTTCTCCTCCACCCCCACTTCTAATTCCCATCATCATCATCATCAACCAGGAACCTTCTATATACACACCTCAAAGTAAGTGTACTTTACTGCATTTTGTTTATACTTTGTATGTACAGTCACCCAAAAAAGTCCTGTCGCCTCTCATCCTGAACCATGAACCCCAAGATTCAGACTCTTGAATCCGAAGCATTTATGGACGGAATAATGTATCAGTGTCTACTGCTTCGGGTTCACGAGTCTGAATCTCGGGGTTCGTGGTTCAGGATGAGAGGCGACAGGACTTTTTTGGGTGACTACTTTTCTGTGGGTTGGAACCAATTACCCAATATCTCATTGAAATAATGGATTCGGTTAACGAAATTTTCGGTTAACGAACGACTCTGTGGAACGAATTGTGTTCGTTAACCGAGGGACCACTGTATATACATATATATATATATATGTACAGACTAGTCTGTACTCACCCCTGAAGATGTGAATTACACGAAAGCGCTTGGGAACTTCGTGTTTTCTTCTTTCCTTGTGGTTATCAGCATATACCTAGATCACGCGCACCTACAGTGATTTACTTGCATATATATATATATATATATATATATATATATACATATATATATATATATATATATATATATATATATATATATATATATATATATATATATATATATATATATATATATATATATATATATATATATATATATATATACATATATTACAGTAGCAAATTAACCTTGGAATCTTCTCCCCAACACGAGCCCAATAACATACAGTATATAGACTGGAACAAGTAGAGAAATGAGATGGTTTAGTAAAGAAGGACCATTTAGTGTTAGTTTGTTAAGTTGCCCCAAACGTCTTAACCGTAGTCATTGATCATACAAGACACTGCAATATTCACACGGTAAAAATAATCATTAAAGACACAAACTACACAAAATAGTTCGTTGTATAGTGCCTTCACTCTCTTATATAGCGGGTCTTTGTAGAGTTCAAGTTAAATCACGACTCTGGGACGATCCACCAGGCACCAGTGAACCTGCCTGGGGGTACAGCTTCACTCAGGCCAGGCAGCGCTACAGTCTGCTACAGTATGCGGTACAGCTCTTACTCCAGGTCTGGTCCTCACAACTACAAGCATATAATACCTAATATTTTAATTCAGGTTAATTACACCGGGTTTTTTTAGTAAGATATTTATTTACAATGAAACAAATAACATTGATATAATTTGAAATTAATAACATTGGTAGAGTAAAGGTTGCGAGAATAATAGTATTTGATAATAACAATACAGATTAAGTAAAGAATTAAAGCAGGTGAAGTAATAAGTTGCATATACCGGTTCTGGCAATGTGTAATAACGAGTTTTATTATTGCATTACGCTGGAAGCTGTATCGTTATAACACTGAGATTAAACACAAATTAGGGCAGAGGTTGAAGGTAACATTTACTCTACTGTATAATAACAGAAGATAATATATGGTTTTGTTTATTCTCGATATAGTGAATTCAATCCGTCTGTCCTTCCGACCATCCATTCATTCGTCTGTCGGTCTGTCTGTCTTTCTTCGTTTCTTTGTGTATTTGTGTGTGTGTGTGTGTGTGTTTGTATATATGTCTGTATTTGTATGTGTATATGAATGTGTGCGTGTTTGTGAATGTGTATATATATGTATGTGTATGTATGTATATGTGTGTGTTGTATGTGTATGTATGTATA
>NW_024751936.1:0-15625 GCF_018991925.1 Homarus americanus
AGGGAGCGTTAGGTTCACCATCACCACCGTGGAAGTGTGTGTACCAGGGAGCGTTAGGTTCACCATCACCACCTTGCGAGTGTGTGTACCAGGGAGGGTTAGGTTCACCATCACCACCGTGGGAATGTGTGTACCAGGGAGCGTTAGGTTCACCACCGTGGGAGTGTGTGTGTACCAGGGAGCATTAGGTTCACCACCGTGGGAGTGTGTGTACCACGGAGCATTATGTTCACCATCAACACCATGGGAGTGTGTGTAAGAGGGAGCATTAGGTTCACCATCACCACCGTGAGAGTGTGTGCACCAGGGAGCATTAGGTTCACCATCACCACCGTGGGAGTGTGTGTGTGTACCAGGGAGCGTTAGGTTCACCATCACCACCGTGGGAGTGTGTGTACCAGGGAGCGTTAGGTTCACCATCACCACCTTGGGAGTGTGTGTACCAGGGAGGGTTTTGTTCACCATCACCACCGTGGGAGTGTGTGTACCAGGGAGCGTTAGGTTCACCATCACCACCGTGGGAGTGTGTGTACCAGGGAGCGTTAGGTTCACCACCGTGGGGAGTGTGTGTGTGTGTGCCAGGGCATTGGGTTCACCACCGTGGAGTGTGTGTACCAGGGGCGTTATGTTCACCATCTGCTGTGGGACTGTGTGTACCAGGAAGCTTTTAGGTTCACCGCCAAGCTGAGGTGTGGCTGTACCAGGGAGCGTTAGGTTCACCATCACCACCGTGGGAGTGTGTGTACCAGGGAGCGTTAGGTTTACCATCACCACTGTGGGAGTGTGTGTACCAGGGAGCGTTAGGTTCACCATCACCATCGTCGGAGTGTGTGTACCAGGAAGCGTTATGTTTACCATCATCACCGAGGGAGTGTGTGTACGAGGGAGCGTTAGGTTCACCATCACCACCGTGGGAGTGTGTGTACCAAGGAGCGTTAGGTTCACCGTCACCACCGTGGGAGTGTGTGTACGAGGGAGCGTTAGGTTCACCATCACCAACGTGGGAGTGTGTGTACCAGGGAGCATTAGGTTTACCATCACCACTGTGGGGTGTGTGTGTCCCAGGGAGCGTTAGGTTCACCATCACCAACGTGGGAGTGTGTGGTCCAGGGAGCGTTAGGTTCACCATCACCACCGTGTTAGTGTGTGTACCATTGAGCAGTAGGTTCACAATCACCACCTTGGGAGTGTGTGTACCAGTGAGGGTTAGGTTCACCATCACCACCGTGGGAGTGTGTGTACCAGGGAGCATTATGTTCACCATCTACACCATGGGAGTGTGTGTAAGAGGGAGCATTAGGTTCACCATCACCACCGTGAGAGTGTGTGCACCAGGGAGCGTTAGGTTCACCATCACCACCGTGGGATTGTGTGTACCAGGGAGCGTTAGGTTCACCATCACCACCATGAGAGTGTCTGTACCAGGGAGTGTTAGGTTCGCCAACACCACCTTGGGGGTGTGTGTACCAGATAGCATTAGGTTCACCCTCATCACCGTGGGAGTGTGTGTACGAGGTAGCGATAGGTTCACCATTACCACCATGGGAGTGTGTGTACCAGGGAGCGTTAGTATCACCATCACCACCATGGGAGTGTGTGTGTACCAGGGTGTGTTAGGTTCACCGCCGTGTGAGTGTGTGTACCAGTGAGCGTTAGGTTCACCATCACCATCGTGGGAGTGTGTGTACCACGGAGCGTTCGGTTCACCATCACCACCGTGGGAGTGTGTGTACCTGGGAGCGTTAGCTTCACCATCACCACCGTGGGAGTGTCTGTACCAGGTAGCGATAGGTTCACCATTACCACCATGGGAGTGTGTGCTGCAGGGGCGTTAGGTTCACCATCACCACCGTGGGAGTGGGTGCACCAGGGAGCGTTAGGTTCACAATTACCACCGTAGGAGTGTGTTTACCAGGGAGCGTTAGGTTAACCATCACCACCTTGGGAGTGTGTGTACCAGGGAGGGTTAGGTTCACCATCACCACCGTGGGAGTGTGTGTACCAGGGAGCATTAGGGTCACCACTGTGGGATTGTGTGTGTACCAGGGAGCGTTAGGTTCACCACCGTGTGAGTGTGTGCATACCAGGGAGCATTAGGTTCACCACCGTGGGAGTGTGTGTACTAGGGAGCATTATGTTCACCATCAACACCATGGGAGTGTGTGTAAGAGGGAGCATTAGGTTCACCATCACCACCGTGAGAGTGTGTGCACCAGGGAGCATTAGGTTCACCATCACCACCGTGGGAGTGTGTGTACCAGGGAGCGTTAGGTTCACCAGCACCACCGTGGGAGTGTGTGTGTACCAGGGAGCGTTAGGTTCACAAGCACCACCGTGGCAGTGTGTGTACCAGTGAGCGTTAGGTTCACCATCACCACTGGTGGACTGTGTGTACCAGGAAGCTTTAGGTTCACCACCTTGGGATTGTGTGTACCAGGGAGGGTTAGGTTCACCATCACCACCGTGGGAGTGTGTGTACCAGGGAGCGTTAGGTTCACCATCACCACCGTGGAAGTGTGTGTACCAGGGAGCGTTAGGTTCACCATCACCACCTTGCGAGTGTGTGTACCAGGGAGCATAAGGTTCACCATCACCACCGTCAGAGTGTGTGTACCAGGGAGCGTTAGGTTCACCATCACCACCGTGGGAGTGTGTGTACCAGGGAGCGTTAGGTTAACCAACACCAACGTGGGAGTGTGTGTACCAGGGATCGTTAGGTTCACCGCCGTGGGGGTGTGTGTACCAGGGAGCGTTAGGTTTACCATCACCACACTGGGAGTGTGTATACCAGGGAGCGCTAGGTTCACCATCATCGGTGTCTGTGAACCAGGGAGCGTTAGGTTCACCATCACCACCGTGGGAGTGTGTGTACCAGGGAGCTTTAGGTTCACCGTCACAACCATGGGCTTGTGTGTACCAGGGAGCGTTAGGTTCACCATCACCACCGTGGGAGTGTGTGTACCAGATAGCGTTAGGTTCACCATCACCATCGTGGGAGTGTGTGTACCAGGGAGCGTTAGGTTCACCATCACCACAGTGTGGGTGTGTACCAGGAAGCGTTAGTTTCACCATCACCACCGTGGGAGTGCGTGTACCAGGGAGTGTTAGCTTCACCATCACCACCATGGGAGTGTGTGTACCATGGAGCGTTTGGTTCACCATCACCACTGTAGGAGTGTGTGTACCAGGGAGCGTTAGGCTCACCATCACCACCGTGGGAGTGTGTGTACCAGATAGCGTTAGGTTCACCATCACCACCGTGGGAGTGTGTGTACCAAGGAGCGTTAGGTTCACCATCATCACCGTGGGAGTGTGTGTATCAGGGAGGGTTAGGTTCACCATCACCACCGTGGGAGTGTGTGTACCAGAGAGCGTTAGGTTCACCATCACCACCTTGCGAGTGTGTGTACCAGGGAGGGTTAGGTTCACCATCACCACCGTGGGAGTGTGTGCACCATGGAGCGTTAGGTTCACCACCGTGTGAGTGTGTGTGTACCAGGGAGCATTAGGTTCACCACCGTGGGAGTGTGTGTACCAGGGAGCGTTAGGTTCACCACCGTGTGAGTGTGTGCATACCAGGGAGCATTAGGTTCACCACCGTGGGAGTGTGTGTACTAGGGAGCATTATGTTCACCATCAACACCATGGGAGTGTGTGTAAGAGGGAGCATTAGGTTCACCATCACCACCGTGGGAGTGTGTGTACCAGGGAGCGTTAGGTTCACCAGCACCACCGTGGGAGTGTGTGTGTACCAGGGAGCGTTAGGTTCACAAGCACCACCGTGGCAGTGTGTGTACCAGTGAGCGTTAGGTTCACCATCACCACTCGTGGACTGTGTGTACCAGGAAGCTTTAGGTTCACCACCTTGGGAGTGTGTGTACCAGGGAGGGTTAGGTTCACCATCACCACCGTGGGAGTGTGTGTACCAGGGAGCGTTAGGTTCACCATCACCACCGTGGAGGTGTGTGTGTGCCAGGGGCCGTTGGGTTCACGATCACCATCGTGGGAGTGTGTGTACCAGGAAGAGTTATGTTCACCATCACCACCGTGGGAGTGTGTGTATCAGGGAGCGTTAGGTTCACCACCGTGGGAGTGTGTGTGTACCAGGGAGCATTAGATTTCACCACCGTGGGAGTATGTGTACCAGAAGCATTATGTTCCCCATCAACACCATGGGAGTGTGTGTAAGAGGGAACATTAAGTTCATCATCACCACCGTGAGTGTGTGTGCACCAGGGAGCGTTAGGTTCACCCTCATCACCATGGGGGTGTGTGTACCAGGGAGCGTTAGGTTCACCAGCACCACAGTGGGGTGTGTGTGTGCCAGGGGAGCGCTGGGTTCACCATCACCACCGTGGGAGTGTGTGTACCAGGGAGCGTTAGGTTCACCATCACCACCTTGGGAGTGTGTGTACCAGGGAGGGTTAGGTTCACCATCACCACCGTGGGAGTGTGTGTACCAGGGAGCGTTACGTTCACCACCGTGGGAGTGTGTGTGTACCAGGGAGCATTAGGTTCACCACCGTGGGAGTGTGTGTACCAGGGAGCGTTATGTTCACCATCACCACTGTGGGACTGTGTGTACCAGGAAGCTTTAGGTTCACCGCCGTAGGAGTGTGTGTACCAGGGAGCGTTAGGTTCACCATCACCACGGTGGGAGTGTGTGTAGCAGGGAGCGTTAGGTTCACCTTCACCACCGTGGGAGTGTGTGTACCAGGGAGCGTTATGTTCACCATCACCACTGTGGGACTGTGTGTACCAGGAAGCTTTAGGTTCACCGCCGTAGGAGTGTGTGTACCAGGGAGCGTTAGGTTCACCATCACCACCGTGGGAGTGTGTGTACCAGGGAGCGTTAGGTTCACCATCACCACCTTGGGAGTGTGTGTACCAGGGAGGGTTAGGTTCACCATCACTACCGTGGGAGTGTGTGTACCAGGGAGCATTAGGTTCACCACCGTGGGATTGCGTGTACCAGGGAGCGTTAGGTTCACCATCACCACCGTGGGAGTGTGTGTACCAAGGAGTGTTAGGTTCACCGCCGTGGATGTGTGTGTGCCAGGGAGCATTAGGTTCACCATCACCACCGTTGGAGTGTGTGTACCAGGTAGTGTTAGGTTCACCATCGTGGGTGTCTGTGTGCCAGGGAGCGTTAGGTTTACCATCACCACCGTGGGAGTGTGTGTACCAGGGAGCGTTAGGTGCACGGTCACCGCCGTGTGAGTGTGTGTACCAGTGAGCGTTAGGTTCACTATCACCATCGTGGAAGTGTGTGTACCACGGAGCGTTAGGTTCAACATCACCACCGTGGGAGTGTGTATACCAGGGAGCGTTAGGTTCACCATTACCAACGTGGGAGTGTGTGTACCAGGGAACGTTAGGTTCACCATCACCAACTTGGGAGTGTGTGTACCTGGGAGGGTTAGGTTCACCATCACCACCGCGGGAGTGTGTGTACCAGTGAGCGTTAGGTTCACCACCGTGGGAGTGTGTGTGTACCAGGAAGCATTAAGTTCACCACCGTGGGAGTGTGTGTACCAGGGAGCATTATGTTTACCATCAACACCATGGGAGTGTGTGTAAGAGGGAGCATTGGGTTCACCATCACCACCGTGAGAGTGTGTGCACCAGGGAGCGTTAGGTACACCATCACCACCGTGGGAGTGTTTGTACCAGGGAGTGTTAGGTTCACCATGACTACCGTGGCACAAGGGAGCGTTAGGTTCCCCATCACCACCGTGGGAGTGTGTGTACCAGGGAGCGTTAGGTTCACCATCACCACCTTGGGAGTGTGTGTACCAGGGAGGGTTAGGTTCACCATCACCACCGTGGGAGTGTGTGTACCAGGGAGCGTTAGGTTCACCACCGTGGGAGTGTGTGTGTACCAGGGAGCATTAGGTTCACCACCGTGGGAGTGTGTGTACTAGGGAGCATTATGTTCACCATCAACACCATGGGAGTGTGTGTACCAGGGAGCGTTATGTTCACCATCACCACTGTGGGACTGTGTGTACCAGGAAGCTTTAGGTTCACCGCCGTAGGAGTGTGTGTACCAGGGAGCGTTAGGTTCACCATCACCACGGTGGGGGTGTGTGTAGCAGGGAGCGTTAGGTTCACCTTCACCACCGTGGGAGTGTGTGTACCAGGGAGCGTTAGGTTCACCATCACCACCGTGGGAGTGTGTGTACCAGGAAGCGTTAGGTTCACCATCGAGGGTGTCTGTGTACCAGGGAGTGTTAGGTTCACCATCACCACCGTGGGATTGTCTTTACCAGGGAGCGTTGGGTTCACCGTCACCACCGTGGGGAGTGTGTGTGCAGGTGTGATAGGTTCACCACCACCTTGGGGTGTGTGTTGCCAGGAATGGCGTTGGGTTGCCCTCACCACCGTGGGAGTGTGTGTACCAGGTAGCGATAGGTTCACCATCACCACCATGGGAGTGTGTGTACCAGGGAGCATTAGGATCACCATCACCACCATGGGAGTGTGTGTGTACCATGGTGTGTTAGGTTTACAGCCGTGTGAGTGTGTGTACCAGTGAGCGTTAGGTTCACCATCACCATCGTAGGAGTGTGTGTACCACGGAGCGTTAAGTTCACCATCACCACCGTGGGAGTGTGTGTACCTGGGAGCGTTAGGTTCACCATCACCACCGTGGGAGTGTCGGTACCAGGGAGCGTTAGGTTCACCATCACCACCTTGGCGGTGTGTGTACCAGATAGCGTTAGGTTCACCCTCATCACCGTGGGAGTGTGTGTACCAGGTAGCGATAGGTTCACCATTACCACCATGGGAGTGTGTGTACCAGGGAGCGTTAGGATCACCATCACCACCATGGGAGTGTGTGTGTACCAGGGTGTGTTAGGTTCACCGCCGTGTGAGTGTGTGTACCAGTGAGCGTTAGGTTCACCATCACCATCGTGGGAGTGTGTGTACCACGGAGTGTCAGGTTCACCATCACCACCGTGGGAGTGTGTGTACCAGGGAGCGTTAGGTTTCTGCATCAGGGGTGTCTGTGTGCAGGGGCCGGTTCACATACTTACCAAGGGATTGTTAATGTTACCAGGGAGCGTTGGGGTTGCATGCTTGCCGTGGGGTGTGTGTGCCAGGTGGCGATAGGTTCACAATCACACCATGGGGTGTGTGTGCCAGATAGCGTTGGGTTCACCCTCACACCACCGTGGGGAGTGTGTGTACCAGGTAGCGATGGGTTCACCGTCACACCAGCCAGGGGTGTGTACCAGGGAGCGTTAGGATCACCATCACCACCATGGCAGTGTGTGTGTCCCAGGGTGCGTTAGGTACACCGCCGTGTGAGTGTGTGTACCAGTGAGCGTTAGGATCACCATCACCATCGTGGGAGTGTGTGTACCACGGAGCGTTACGTTGACCATCACCACCGTGGGAGTGTGTGTACCAGGGAGCTTTAGGTTCACCGTCACCACCGTAGGAGTGTGTGAAAGAGGGAGCATTAGGTTCACCATCACCACCGTGGTGTTTGTACCGGGAGCGTTGGGTTCTGCATCACCACCGTGGGGAGTGTGTGTGTGCACTTAGACGTTGGTTCTGTCTGCAGGGGTGTGTGTTAAGTGAGGTTGGGTTCTGCATCTTTTCATGGGAGTGTGTGTAAGAGGGAGCATTAGGTTCAGCATCACCACCGTGAGAGTGTGTGCACCAGGGAGCGTTACATTCACCATTACCACCATAGGGGTGTGTGTACCAGGGAGCGTTACGTTCACCATCACCACCGTAGGAGTGTCTGTACCAGGTTGCGTTAGGATCACCATCACCACCGTGGGAGTGTGTGTGTACCAGGGTGCGTTAGGTTCACAGCCGTGTGAGTGTGTGTACCAGGGAGCGTAAGGATCACCATAACCACCGTGTGAGTGTGTGTACCACGGAGCGTTAGGTTCACCATCACCACCGTGGGAGTGTGTGTACCAGGGAATGTTAGATTCACCATCACCACCGTGGGAGTGTATGTACCAGGGGGTGTTAGGTTACCATACTTACAAATGGGAGTGTGTACAAGGGCGTTAGGGTCACCATCATATCGATGGGAGTGTGTGTACCAGGAAGCGTTAGGTTCACCACCCGGTGGGAGTGTGTGTGTACCAGGGGGCGTTAGGTTGTATGCACCGTGGGGAGTGTGTGTACCAGGGAGCATAAGGTTGCATGCGCCACCGTCATGGTGTGTGTGCCAGGGAGCGTTAGTTCACCATCACCACCGTGGGGAGTGTGTGTACCAGGGAGCGTTAGGTTTACCAACACCAACGTGGGAGTGTGTGTACGAGGGAGCGTTAGGTTCACCGCCGTGGGAGTGTGTGTATCAGGGAACGTTAGGTTCACCGCTGTGGGAGTGTGTGTACCAGGGAGGGTTAGGTTTACCATCACCACACTGGGAGTGTGTGTACCAGGGAGCGCTAGGTTCACCATCATCGGTGTCTGTGAACCAGGGAGCGTTAGGTTCACCATCACCACCGTGGGAGTGGGTGTACCAGGGAGCTTTAGGTTCACCGTCACAACCATGGGCGTGTGTGTACCAGGAAGCGTTAGGTTCACCATCACCACCGTGGGAGTGTGTGTACCAAGGAGCGTTAGGTTCACCATCACCACCGTGTGGGTGTGTACCAGGAAGCGTTAGTTTCATCATCACCACCGTGGGAGTGCGTGTACCAGGAAGGGTTAGCTTCACCATCACCACTATGGGAGTGTGTGTAACATGGAGCGTTTGGTTTACCATCACCACCGTGCGAGTGTGTGTACCAGGGAGCGTTAGGCTCACCATCACCACCGTGGGAGTGTGTGTACCAGATAGCGGTAGGTTCACCATCACCACCGTGGGAGTGTGTGTACCAAGGAGCGTTAGGTTCACCATCATCACCGTGGGAGTGTGTGTACCAGGAAGCGTTAGGTTCACCATCGTGGGTGTCTGTGTACCAGGGAGCGTTAGGTTCACCATCACCACCGTGGAAGTGTGTGTACCAGGGAGGGTTAGCTTCACCATCACCACCGTGGGAGTGTGTGTAACCAGAGAGCGTTAGGTTCACCATCACCACCTTGCGAGTGTGTGTACCAGGAAGGGTTAGGTTCACCATCACCACCGTGGGAGTGTGTGTACCATGGAGCGTTAGGTTCACCACCGTGTGAGTGTGTGTGTACCAGGGAGCATTAGGTTCAACACCGTGGGAGTGTGTGTACCAGGGAGCGTTAGGTTCACCACCGTGTGAGTGTGTGTATACCAGGGAGCATTAGGTTCACCACCGTGGGAGTGTGTGTACCAGGGAGCATTATTTTCACCATCAACACCATGGGAGTGTGTGTAAGAGGGAGCATTAGGTTCACCATCACCACTGTGAGAGTGTGTGCACCAGGGAGCATTAGGTTCACCATCACCACCGTGGGGTATCAATGTACCAGGGCGTTAGGTTCACCATCACCACCGTGGGAGTGTTATTGTGCCAGGGGCGTTGAGTTCACCATGCTGCAGCAGGAATGTATTGCAGGGAGGAGCGTTAGGTTCACCATCACCACCGTGGGAGTGCCTGTACCAGGGAGCGTTAATTTCACCATCTGCAAGTAGAATTGATAGTAATGCTAAGGGGAGCGTTAGGTTCATCACCACTTTGGTAGTGTGTGTACCAGGGAGGGTTAGGCTCACCATCACCACCGTAGGAGTGGGTGTACCAGGGAGCGTTAGGTTCACCACCGTGGGAGTGTGTGTGTACCAGGGAGCATTAGGTTCACCACCGTGGGAGTGTGTGTACCAGGGAGCATTATGTTCACCATCAACACCATGGGAGTGTGTGTAAGAGGGGCGTGGGTTCTGTCACCACGTGGAGAATGTTGCACCAGGGCGTGGGTTCACCATCACCACCAAGTAAGTGTGTGTACCAGGGAGGCATTGGGATTTACCCGCACCACCGTGGGAGTGTGTGTGTACCAGGGAGCATTAGGTTCACCATCACCACCGTGGGAGTGTGTGTACCAGGAAGCGTTAGGTTCACCATCACCACCGTTAGAGTGTGTGTACCAGGAAGCGTTAGGTTCAACATCGAGGGTGTCTGTATCCCAGGGAGCGTTAGGTTCACCATCACCACCGTGGGAGTGTTTTTACCAGGGAGCGTTAGGTTCACCACTGTGGGAGTGTTTGTACCAGGGAGCATTATGTTCACCATCAACACCATGGGAGTGTGTATAAGAGGGAGCATTAGGTTCACTATCACCACTGTGAGAGTGTGTGCACCAGGGAGCATTAGGTTCACCATCACCACCGTGGGAGTGTGTGTACCAGGGAGCAATTGGTTCACCATCACCACCGTGGGAGTGTGTGTACCAGTGAGCGTTAGGTTCACCATCACCACTGTGGGACTGTGTGTACCAGGAAGCTTTAGGTTCACCGCCGTGGGAGTGTGTGTACCAGGAAGCGTTAGGTTCACCATCAACACGGTGGGAGTGTGTGTAGCAGGGAGCGTTAGGTTCACCTTCACCACCATGGGAGTGTGTGTACCAGGGAGCGTTAGGTTCACCATCACCACCGTGGGAGTGTGTGTTCCAGGAAGCGTTAGGTTCACCATCGAGGGTGTCTGTGTACCAGGGAGCGTTAGGTTCACCATCACCACCGTGGGAGTGTGTTTACCAGGGAGCGTTAGGTTCACCACTGTGGGAGTGTGTGTACCAGGGAGCATTATGTTCACCATCAACACCATGGGAGTGTGTGTAAGAGGGAGAATTAGGTTCACTATCACCACTGTGAGAGTGTGTGCACCAGGGAGAATTAGGTTCACCATCACCACCGTGGGAGTGTGTGCACCAGGGAGCGTTAGGTTCACCAGCACCACCGTTGGAGTGTGTGTACCAGGGATGATGAGGTTCACCGTCTACCGACAGGGAGTCAGTATTGTACCAGGGCGTGGGTTCACCATCTACGTGAGGTGTGTGCCAGGGGCAATAGGTTCACCATCACCACCTTAAGTGTGTGTACCGAATAGCGTTGGGTTCTATATCCGTGGTGTACCAATGAGCGTTAGCTTCACCCTCATCTGCGTCAGGGAGTGTGTGTGTACCAGGGAGCGTTAGGTTCACCATCACCACCGTGGGAGTGTGTGTACCAGGAAGCGTGAGGTTCACCATCACCACCGTGGGAGTGTGTGTACCAGGAAGCGTTAGGTTCAACATCGAGGGTGTCTGTGTCCCAGGGAGCGTTAGGTTCACCATCACCACCGTGGGAGTGTTTTTACCAGGGAGCGTTAGGTTCACCACTGTGGGAGTGTGTGTACCAGGGAGCATTATGTTCACCATCAACACCATAGGAGTGTGTGTAAGAGGGAGCATTAGGTTCACTATCACCACTGTGAGAGTGTGTGCACCAGGGAGCATTAGGTTCACCATCACCACCGTGGGAGTGTGTGCACCAGGGAGCGTTAGGTTCACCAACACCACCGTGGGAGTGTGTATACCAGGGAGCGATTGGTTTACCATCACCACCGTAGGAGTGTGTGTACCAGGGAGCGATAGGTTCACCATCACCACCGTGAGAGTGTGTGTACCAGTGAGCGTTAGGTTCATCATCACCACTGTGGGACTGTGTGTACCAGGAAGCTTTAGGTTCACCGCCGTGGGAGTGTGTGTACCAGGGAGCGTTAGGTTCACCATCACCACGGTGGGAGTGTGTGTAGCAGGGAGCGTTAGGTTCACCTTCACCGCCGTGGGAGTGTGTGTACCAGGGAGCGTTAGGTTCACCATCACCACCGTGGGAGTGTGTGTACCAGGAAGTGTTAGGTTCACCATCGAGGGTGTCTGTGTACCAGGGAGCGTTAGGTTTACCATCACCACCGTGGGAGTGTGTTTACCAGGGAGCGTTAGGTTCACCACTGTGGGAGTGTGTGTACCAGGGAGCATTATGTTCACCATCACCACCATTGGAGTGTGTGTGTACCAGGGTGTGTTAGGTTCACCACCGTGTGAGTGTGTGTACCAGTGAGCGTTAGGTTCACCATCACCATCGTGGGAGTGTGTGTACCACGGAGCGTTAGGTTCACCATCACCACCGTGGGAGTGTGTGTACCAGGGAGCGTTAGGTTCACCATCACCACTGTGGGAGTGTGTGTACCTGGGAGCGTAAGGTTCACCATCACCACCGTGGGAGTGTGTGTGCCAGAGAGCGTTAGGTTTCACCCAATACCACCGTGGGGTGTGTGTGTGTTCCATGGAGCGTTGGGTTCACCATCACCACCCAGGGAGTGTCAATGTTCCAGTGAGGGTTGGGTTGCCATCACCACCGTGGGTGTGGTAACGGCAGGGCATTATGATTTCACCATCCGCACCATGGGGTGTGTGTAGAGGAGCGTGGGTTCACCATCACCACCGTGAGAGTGTGTGCACCAGGGGCGTTACACCACCATTACCACCATAGGGGTGTGTGTACCAGGGGGCGTTACGTTCACCATCCTACCGTGGTGTCTGTACCAGGAAGCGTTAGTTTCACCATCACCACCGTGGGAGTGCGTGTACCAGAGAGGGTTAGCTTCACCATCACCACCATGGGAGTGTGTGTACCATGGAACGTTTGGTTCACCATCACCACCTTGGGAGTGTGTGTACCAGGGAGCGTTAGGCTCACCATCACCACCGTGGGAGTGTGTGTACCAGATAGCGTTAGGTTCACCATCACCACCGTGGGAGTGTGTGTACCAAGGAGCGTTAGGTTCCCCATCATCACCGTGGGTGTGTGTGTACCAGGAAGCGTTAGGTTCACCATCGTGAGTGTCTGTGTACCAGGGAGCGTTAGGTTCACCATCACCACCGTGGGAGTGTGTGTACCAGGGAGGGTTAGCTTCACCATCACCACCGTGGGAGTGTGTGTACCAGAGAGCGTTAGGTTCACCATCACCACCTTCCGAGTGTGTGTACCATGGAGCGTTAGGTTCACCATCAGCACCGTGGGGAGTATTGGCCTCTGGAGCGTTGGTTCTACCGTGTGGTGGCTGACAGTGGCCTGCATGGGGAACGTGGGTTTCACCATTGGAGTGTGTGTACCAGGGGCGTTAGGTTCACCATCGTGTGAGTGTGTGTATACCAGGGAGCATTAGGTTCACCACCGTGGGAGTGTGTGTACTAGGGAGCATTATGTTCACCATCAACACCATGGGAGTGTGTGTAAGAGGAAGCATTAGGTTCACCATCACCACCGTGAGAGTGTGTGCACCAGGGAGCATTAGGTTCACCATCACCACCGTGGGAGTGTGTGTACCAGGGAGCGTTAGGTTCACCAGCACCCCCGTGGGAGTCTGTGTGTACCAGGGAGGGTTAGCTTCACCATCACCACCGTGGGAGTGTGTGTACCAGGGAGCGTTAGGTTCACCATCACCACCTTGGGAGTGTGTGTACCCAGGAGGGTTAGGTTACGTCCTGCATTGAGTGTGTGTGCCAGGGGCGTTATGTTCTCGCTCACCACCGTGAGGTGTGTGTACCAGGGAGCGTTAGGTTCAACATCACCACCTTGTGAGTGTGTGTACCAGGGAGGGTTAGGTTCACCATCACCACCGTGGGAGTGTGTGTACCAGGGAGCGTTAGGTTCACCACCGTGGGAGTGTGTGTGTACCAGGGAGCATTAAGTTCACCACCGTGGGAGTGTGTCTACCAGGGAGCATTATGTTCACC
This sequence comes from Homarus americanus, assembly GCF_018991925.1. Taxonomy (NCBI): domain Eukaryota; kingdom Metazoa; phylum Arthropoda; class Malacostraca; order Decapoda; family Nephropidae; genus Homarus; species Homarus americanus. The sequence goes on from NW_024751936.1 coordinate 13,660, forward strand.
ATCAACACCATCGGAGTGAGTGTAATAGGGAGCATTAGGTTCACCATCACCACCGTGAGAGTGTGTGCACCAGGGAGCATTAGGTTCACCATCACCACCGTGGGAGTGTGTGTACCAGGGAGCGTTAGGTTCACCAGCACCACCGTGGGAGTGTGCGTGTACCAGGGATTGTTAGGTTAACCATCACCACCGTGGGAATTAATGTGTGCCAGGGAGCGTTAGGTTCACCATCACCACCTTGGGGAGTGTGTACCAGGGAGGTTGGGTTTCTGCATCACCACCGTGGGAGTGTGTGTTGCCAGGGAGCGTTAGGTTCACCACCGTGGGAGTGCGTGTGTACCAGGGAGCATTAGGTTCACCACCGTGGGAGTGTGTGTACCAGGGAGCATTATGTTCACCATCAACACCATGGGAGTGTGTGTACCAGGGAGCGTTAGGTTCACCATCACCACTGTGGGACTGTGTGTACCAGGAAGCTTTAGGTTCACCGCCGTAGGAGTGTGTGTACCAGGGAGCGTTAGGTTCACCATCACCACGGTGGGAGTGTGTGCAGCAGGGAGCGTTAGGTTCACCTTCACCACCGTGGGAGTGTGTGTACCAGGTAGCGTTAGGTTCACCATCACCACCGTTGGAGTGTGTGTACCAGGAAGCGCTAGGTTCACCATCGAGGGTGTCTGTGTACCAGGGAGCGTTAGGTTCACCATCACAACCGTGGGAGTGTCTTTACCAGGGAGCGTTAGGTTCACCGTCACCACCGTGGGAGTGTGTGTACCAGGTAGCGATAGGTTCACCATCACCACCATGGGAGTGTGTGTACCAGGGAGCGTTAGGATCACCATCACCACCATTGAAGTGTGTGTGTACCAGGGTGTGTTAGGTTCACCGCCGTGTGAGTGTGTGGACCAGTGAGCGTTAGGTTCACCATCACCATCGTGGGAGTGTGTGTACCACGGAGCGTTAGGTTCACCATCACCACCGTGGGAGTGTGTGTACCAGGGAGCGTTAGGTTCACCATCACCACCGTGGGAGTGTGTGTACCAATGAGCGTTAGGTTCACCATCACCACCGTGGGAGTGTTTGTACCAGGGAGCGTTAGGTTCACCATCACCACCGTGGGAGTGTGTGTACCATGGAGCGTTAGGTTCACCATCACCACCTTGGGAGTGTGTGTTCCAGTGAGGGTTAGGTTCACCATCAACACCATGGGAGTGTGTGTAAGAGGGAGCATTAGGTTCACCATCACCACCGTGAGAGTGTGTGCACCAGGGAGCGTTACATTCACCATTACCACCGTTGGGGTGTGTGTACCAGGGAGCGTTACGTTCACCATCACCACCGTAGGAGTGTCTGTATCTGGTTGCGTTAGGATCACCATCACCACCGTGGGAGTGTGTGTGTACCAGGGTGCGTTAGGTTCACCGCCGTGTGAGTGTGTGTACCAGGGAGCGTAAGGATCACCATAACCACCGTGGGAGTGTGTGTACTACGGAGCGTTAGGTTTACCATCACCACCGTGGGAGTGTGTGTACCAGGGAATGTTAGATTCACCATCACCACCGTGGGAGTGTGTGTACCACGGAGCGTTAGGTTCACCATCACCACCGTAGGAGTGTGTACCAGGGAGCATTAGGTTCACCATCACCATTGTGGGAGTGTGTGTACCAGGGAGCGTTAGGTTCACCATCACCACCGTGGGAGTGTGTGTACCAGGGAGCGTTAGGGTCACCATCACCATCGTGGGAGTGTGTGTACCAGGAAGCGTTAGGTTCACCGCAGTGGGAGTGTGTGTACCAGGGAGGGTTAGCTTCACCATCACCACCGTGGGAGTGTGTGTACCAGAGAGCGTTAGGTTCACCATCACCACCTTGTGAGTGTGTGTACCAGGGAGGGTTAGGTTCAACATCACCACCGTGGGAGTGTGTGTACCATGGAGCGTTAGGTTCACCACCGTGTGAGTGTGTGTGTA
>NW_024751937.1:0-3800 GCF_018991925.1 Homarus americanus
ACAAGTTTATTAATATAGATTTTCATCCATGTATTGATACTATGACTAGTTACCAAGATACAGAGCATGATGAACATAAGATGATAATGATAGTGAAGCCTGGAAGGGTTCATATCATAACTTGTGTTCGATGCGTATGTTGCCCCGTGAGAGTTACCCTGGGCCTCCATGTGCCCAGGTGGGATGGTCAAGTATTACACTATAAGTGTGTCAAATGAGGAGTGACTGATCCACATGTAATTTAAGGTTTTGAAATGTGTAGTAAAATTAAACACGAATTTTCATATAGTTATGCAATGAAATAAAGATATAGATGGGGTGTGCTGGAAGGGCTTTAAACGTTGTGTGGATTCACTGGATGGTTTGGAAGTGTTTATTCCCATTCATACTTTCGTAACTACAACCTATGGTAATTTTTCGTGTTCATATATAATGAAGATAATGCAGAGCATAAAATGCCATATACAATATATATATACATAATATCATCGTTACAGCTGTACTATGACTGTGTGTGTTCGTGCGTGTGTTGCCTCGTGATAGTTAGAGTGGGCCCCAGTCCAGAAAGGACACTGTACTAACCTCAGCACCGACCCAGGTGGGCTAGAGAATATGGTTTCGAGTGTACCAATTGGCTGATTGGGAACCAGCGTTGAATGCGTGAAGGAAGCTCTTTTGATGTGGAGTTTGGTAGTCTTTCTGAGGTGATTCTTGATCTGTTGCACGCTTGCCGGAACTGATTGTAAGCTTCACGTGTGGCTGTTTGTCTGAAAGGAAGTCTGAATAAATTTTCCATCAGGACATTGAACAGTGGATTTAGTTTCTCCATCTCTATGATGGCGGCATATGTCGTTTTCGTGTCCGCTTTTGAGATCCGAAATTTTGGCAGTGTCGTTGGGGTGAGCTGGTGGAGGTGATGGGTGCCTTTTGGGCTGCTTGACTGCATTCGTTTCGAAAAAGCACGTTGGCGTTTTGTTTTCAACCGTCGTCCAGTTGTCGTCCTCATTGGCGGTAACAGTGGTGGTGGTGGGTGGTGAGGGCGGTGGCAGTGGTGTGGATGGTGCTTCAGGGTTTGTGAAGACCCTCAGCTGGTCCGCTTTCAGTGTGTGGGAGCCTGTCGTGGTTCGGGTCGTCGGGTTGGCGGTTCAGGCGGAAGTCGCTGTTAGGAGGGCATACGCACCCGCAACGATGGTTAATTTTTTTCCTCTTCACTGCACCTAGGCTAGAGATTATGGCTTTGCAGTGTATAAACATATTAATGAACTACATGAGGTGTTAATAATGATTGGTGCTGGATATGTGTGTGTGGTATTCTGGAGCACAGGCAGATAAACTGCAAAGTGAATCTGTGGGGTCCTGTAGACAATAATTGCTCCCTTGGATGAGTGTGTCTCTCCTTGGGGGAGACATATACAACAGGGAAGTGGCAACTGGAATGGACGAGGTTAGATCTTCTCAACAACTGGAAGACTAACATAGGAAACTGGCTCTCAGCATACAGAACGAATAGGAAGGAAGAAGTGGTCCTCGCTAGACTAAGGTTAAATTGTACCTATCTGAGCCACCTAAAACCTTACATAGATAACTTCTTTCGTCCTATCTGTGCCAAGTGCAACAAAATTATGTCCATTCGACGCATTCTGACAGAGTGCAGCCAGTGCGAACTAGAACGCCGGCGGCTGGTGATGCTAGCGACCAAGCGAGGCTTCGTGCTGACTGTACCCAACTTATTGCAAGATGATGTCACCGTAAGTGACGCTGTAATAATCTTCCTCAAGGAGATCCATCTTATCGGCATGCTGTGAAAGACACACGCATCAACGCTTTTTATAATATGTATGTAACCATGCCCTAAAGAAAATAAAAATGAATAAAACAAAGATAAAAACATACAACATCAGGGACATATCACAAACCTTTCCATTACATACAACACGCACATATACCAAGTAAAACTGACACCTACTGTTACGAACCCCTCCACCCAGCACTACGAACCACGCCATCTATTGTCCTGATCTACCTACCCAGCACCACGAGCAACGCCATCTAGGGACGAGACACGAGTATGACTCGTCTTAGTTAACACTCCGGGGTTTCCCTTCTCCATATCCTGGTTGTTGCGTCACCTCCTCAAAGTCTTCTTTGTCAGCTCCAATTCGAGGAGAGAGCACTTGGCTCTGGGAAGTGACCACAGGATCATCTATCCTCTAAACCTACGTCGCAGTGACTACCTACCGTCTTCTACAATACTCAGCCTTACTCGTCAGCCATCTCAGCTCCTCACTTAAGTACTTTTATCTTGTATTGCCTCCCCCACGTCCACTTGCTTCAAAATGGTTTATGTTGTATTAATATGTATATACTGTTAATGTTTAGGTTAAGTTTGGTTAAGGGTAATTTATAAGCTGAATATTTTTGTTAAGGAATTCATGGTACTTTATTATACACAACGAAAACTCGCATCCTTTGTCTACCCTTTTATAGTCCGATTGTCTTTGTTTTTTTTTTATGTTGTTACCTGTTGGGATCTGCGTAGACGTATAACTATATTCTAAATCCCCAACTCGTAACACCTACCAACACATATACAAACAAAAAGACACGGGCTACAAAAAAAAATAAAATAAAAAAATAAAAAATAAAATAAAATAAAATAAAATCACAGAGAAACTTGTCACCTGACTGGCCATTTCATCTGGACTCTCAGTAACTCACTATCATATCACTCACTCGTACCATAATTCATCCCAAATAAAACAACACCAAGAAGAAAGAAACCAAAATACACGAGAATAACAAGAAAAGAAGAAACAAGAACATCAGATTAGTTGTAGCACCAGAGTAATGGATTAATGCGACAAGAAAGAAGACCAAGAATAGAAAAAAAAACCTCAAGAAGAAAGAAGACACCAGCTCCGGCCGAAATAGCGTAAAGGCGAAGTGGCCAGTAATCCCCAAACAAGTCACGTACTCGTCACATACTCACTCACTCGCCAGCCAGCCTTCGCTGTGATTGGACATCTCTCCAGACCCCTCACTGCGAAGCCAGCCAGCCTCTCTCTTACCGTTGACGAACTGAACGCAAACGACCACCTCACTAACCATCACTTTGACACGTGGGAAGCTTGTTCCAGACAACGCCCTTTCTGTGCCACCCCTCCTGATCAGAGGCGGCCTTGATTGGGTGCTCTGTAACGGCTTCTTGCAGCGGACTTGGGCCGCGATCCCACCGGTGCTACTTACACCAGTGGCTATTCTTCCTCTTTTCTTCCTTCTTTTTCGCTCTGGCCTGGGGACCTGCACCCTAACGGTGTATTCGTCCTTGGGTCCCCCCTGTAACTGTTCACCTCCCTCCCATGAGTTTGTGAACAAGAAAGGGGGCAGGAGCATCCCTCCGCCGAGCCTTCCTAGGTAACCGTGATCATGCTGGTCCACCTGGGAAGGGGGTCGCAATCCTGAGTCCCTACCCCCCCCCCCCTAATTAGGTACACTAGCCCACGTCTATAAGTGAGCATTCATTAACACTAGGGAAGTAGGATCCCTGACGGTGCTTCCGGGACAGAGTTGCGGGAACCACTCTACGACCACTCGACCAACAAGTGGCGGTGGGGAGTGTTGTAATTCCTGTAACAAACTCCTGTCCTGGAATAGGTAGGTCTCCAAACCAAGCAAGGGTGGCCTGTCCACCACATACTCTCTGGAATGAGGGCACACCGGGTACGGATACGGTCCCATGAAGGGGGGCGTGAATGACGAGAGAAAAACAGATACTGGATTTGAGTGGCCGCTATAAATCC
>NW_024751938.1:0-12175 GCF_018991925.1 Homarus americanus
TAGACCAATATACATGTCTGCTGGAGGGCATTTGGTCTATTCAGCATCTTGTATGCATCTAGGACTTTTGTGTTAGATTTCATCAAAGTGCTCCAACATGCTTTCTTTCCATTGCCAACAAATTTTCCAATGCAGTCAGATCCTGTGAAGGCATGGAAACCTGTAAGGCTCTCTGCCCAATGTGTCGTCGCTCACCAGTTCCTGTTATCATACTTGTATTTTCTCCAAGTTGAGGCTGCTTTGATATGCCAAACACATCAGTGTCTGGTGACTTGATATGTACAGTGCTGCCCTTCGGTGATGCATATACTGTATGTCCTGCTTAAGTTCTATAACTTGTGATAGCAATTTGATGGTAAAGTCTTATTTGCTGCTTTCCACGACAGAAGATTAACCTTGGACATCTTTTCCCAGATGCTCAATGGACCAACAATACGTTCCTTGACAAAATTTTCATAATTTTGTCTTCCAACTTCATATGCATATAGATTGTCATATTTGGCATTTTCTGGCATTACAGCTCCAGTTACCAAGTTTTAAAGAGCATCATTTTCCTGGGATTACAGTCACCAATAACATTGTGTAGCTTCTGTACATCAGCATATTGACGGCTGACAATAGCTGTAGAGAGCTCATGGTGTTCTGTTCTTTTGTAATCTTTATGAGTTTGATATTTTATGTAATGAACTTAATTTGAAAACCCAAATGGTAGTATATGATCCTTTATCACCTTCAGACACTCTGTGCGTCATGCCTCTCAAGTGATTTTTTTCCTCTCTTACTTCTCTGGACAAATACGACCTTTATCCCATCAGAAAAAATATCACCATATATTTTCTTAATCTACAGGTGCCAAGGTTTAAAATGACGGATGATGTTAAAAATTAACCTGAAATTTTTACGTGACCACATATTGTCTTGTTGGGTTTCTGAGAGATCTTCACGGCTAAATAGCGCCTCTGTATTGATAGCCGGTACATATCGTAATATCCACCGCTCATAGTTAAATCTTTATGTCCGTTTATTTTGTCCTAATTTAAGTATCAAAGAGTGTTTTCATTTTTAAGTATCTTAAGTATCTTTTTTCCTCACTCTTAAGTATCTAAGTATGATTTTTTTTCATTTTTAAGTAACTAACCATATTTTTGTTTTCATTATAAAATGTGATTGATATAGACAACAGAAGTAAATATCAGCTGGAGGTCGTAAACGAAGCTGATGTGAAGTATTTTGACTCACTGTTCCCACGAACTAATTGCTTCTCTGGTTTATACCGAAGAAATAAAACCGTCAACGAACCATCCGATTCAAATGTGTCTTAGGCGATACAGGGTGTTTAGGCGTCATTCTGATACCAAGAATGACTTTGTGTACTGTGGTGAAGCTGGGGGTAGGATAGGGTTGGGTTGGGTTGGGATGGGTTAGGATTACGCATGTGTGGGTATATTCTGTCGCATTTTATAGGTATCTTGCGTCTTTCTCTTTATTCCTTCTTTATCATGAGTATCTGTGCCTATTAATACACCACCTCGCAGGATAGTGGAAGAGGAATGGATAGTAACGAGATAATATTCTTCTTACATATACCTTAGCTTGATTACAGATAACACCAGGTAGAAGTTACATGACTCTTAAGAGTGTTCCTCGACTTGGCTGATTCAACTGTAAGACTTGCTGTATTTTTCCTTATTAAAATCCTCCACCTGTAAGACCCTCCACTTGTAAGACCTCCACCTGTAAGACCCTCCACTTGTAAGACTCTCCACTTGTAAAACCCTTTAGGGATTTGAAATACCTTCTCGTCTTGGCTCCACTAGTACTGTACACACCCTCTCTAGCCTTAGTTTACAGTAATGTTGAAGTTTATAATGAAGACTCACAGCTCATGGGTTAGAAAAACAAAAGATGCTTGTTTTATTTATTTATTTATTTATTTAGTTATAGCTTATTTTAGAATCCCCGAAAGTTAGAACAATATGGCTGACGGGACTCACAAGCGGGCGATGTTTACTGTCTGGACCAAGAATAAAAAATAAATGAAAATTAAATAAATAAATCGTAAATTGGTGCATTGTTTCTCCAGGGGTAATTATAGAAGTACAAATGTTCATAGTCACGTATAGAGCTTCCGACGCAGGTAGATTGATATAGATGCATTACCTGGAGTTAGTGGGTTACAGGGGCCTCTTACACGATAATATTAAAGGTGTTTTTTCCTTCTGTTTGTGGCACTTGAGGTGTTTAGGTTAGGTTTAATTAAAATGGTTTAGTTATAATAGTTATATTACGATAAGTTAAGTTAAATTTAGAACTTTTGATTTGCATATATCGTGTTTTAGAAGGATTTGTTAGCGAATAAGTTTAATTTGGATAAGTTTAGTTTAATTTAGATCATTTGATTTTACAAGGTCGTATTATAATGACTGGGAACCATATAGAAACCTGTTAGAGAAGTAAATATTTCTACGGCAGTGAATGAGTAAGTCAATAAGTGGTGTATAGAGCTGCTGACGCAACTTAAACGGTATATACTGTACATTATATGTTATCAGAGCTTTCCTGTTGTACGTAACTGCCTCCGTCAAAGTGTCTTAGTGGCTCATGTGAAGATTAGCCTCTAGTTTATTTAACCTCAAGATTAACTACACTAGCACTGCCTGACCTGACCTGACCTACCCTAACCTAACCTAACCTAACTTAATCTAACCTAACTTAACTTCCCAGGTAGCGTTAAGTTAATCATTAGTTGAAATAAGCTGGGAGGGTTAATCTTCAGGTAATCTACCTTAATTAACAATTTTGGTCAGGTGAGGCCTTCCTAACCTTACTCGAGAGCAGGAGGAGGAGGACTTGCAAACGTCTACAGATCATCGTCAACCAAGGCAGATATTGAATACCTTTTGTTTACCTTCGTGGCTTAAGAACACATCTTAACACCATAAGACTATTCGCCTCAATACAATAATACAGTAATTGATTATTGTATTCTAATAAAATTTACGGTGTATCTTGTGAACCAGATTTATTGTTTGACCTTAGTGAATGAGAAGCTGGTTGAGGTGTATTGTGGTAAACATCCTTAAGAGCAGCTCTGTGTGTTCTTACGACCTCAAAGTAACACAAAAGGTAGCCAATATCTACCCTTGGTCAGTCACTTTATGTAGATGTCAATTGTGTCATTTTTCTAGACTTAGTGCCCCCTGGAGGAGAAAGTAAATACAATGTTGAATTATTTTGGTCACAACACACGCTAGTAGATTATTTTTTCCTATTTAACTAAATAATTAACACTATGTAGCTAACTAATTATATGACTCAACGATGGTAACCAATATGGCGTCGATATTGTTCACATACTCTATGATAAATAGATGTATTGTCTGTTTAATTTTAGGGAAGAATTTAATTTATAAACTTTTGAGAATCTGGATACAGGAGTTTTGTCTTTGTTTGTGTGTGTGTGTGTGGTGATGATGATGACGGATACTTTCCTCTACAGTGAAAAAAATATCTTGACATTACAAAGCTTAACTGTAAGCCGAAGGAACGTTTGTAATGTGACTTATTATGTGAAATTGTAACTTGAAATTCTTTGTGAAAAAATATTTCCCTATAAAGTTTGGCAGTAAATGAAGTATTACAACAAGGTGTAACTTGTAGTTCCTTGTGGAGTAATTACCTATGTGGACGATACAGCTACTCGAGGGTGTAAGACCTAGAGTAGAAAGTATTAAGACCTTACCTGAGGTTGAAAGACTCTTATAGTGGAACGTCTTAGGTATTGAAACTTTAATTACAGTTGTTACGAACCCCTCCACCCAGCACTACGAACCACGCCATCTATTGTCCTGATCTACCTACCCAGCACCACGAGCAACGCCATCTAGGGACGAGACACGAGTATGACTCGTCTTAGTTAACACTCCGGGGTTTCCCTTCTCCATATCCTGGTTGTTGCGTCACCTCCTCCAAGTCTTCTTTGTGAGCTCCAATTCGAGGAGAGAGCACTTGGCTCTGGGAAGTGACCACAGGATCATCTATCCTCTAAACCTACGGCGCAGTGACTACCTACCGTCTTCTACAATACTCAGCCTTACTCGGCAGCCATCTCAGCTCCTCACTTAAGTATTTGTAATCTTGTATTGCCTCCCCCACGTCCACCTTGCTTCACGATTGTTTTATGTTTTATTAATATGTATATACTGTTAATGTTTAGGTTAAGTTTGGTTAAGGGTAATTTATAAGCTGAATATTTTGTTAAGGGATTTATGGTACTTTATTATACACAACGAAAACTCGCATCCTTTGTCTCCCCTTTTATAGTCCGATTGTCTTTGTTTTTTTATAGTTGTTACCTGTTGGGATCTGGGTAGACTTTTAACTATATTCTAAATCCCCAACTCATAACAAATGGCGACCGTGACAGGACACAACATTAAGTGTCATAAGGAATGGCGACCGTGACAGGATCGATCTTAAGTACCATATTCCTTCCTCCCTTGTAACTCCTTGTTAATTGTTCCTCCCAGTCACTTCTGTTCACAATTGCTTTACGGTGGTTTAAAGTTTCCTTCATATGTGTGTGCATATATTGGTATTATCGTACAGTAAGAGTGACAGCCGTAGGATATTAGGTTCCAAGTGTCATAAGGCTTACCTGTTATTACACCTGGCAGTCGTGTAGTAAGTCTTATCGAGTGTAGGGAAGAATCCGGATCTGTTTAATGCCGTACCCTCACTCCAGAGTAGGCTGTTCCATAGTCACTAGTTTAGGGTGAAGTGATATCTTGGGACGCCCCGCTCTACCAGGACCCCATAATTATAAAGCCTCAATTATTGTTCTTCTCATTATCTCATTCAGGGTCAATCATACCATTTATCAGGGTTGTTAATCCGGATCTTTATATTAATGCCGTAATACGCCCTTCCTCTTTCAAATATATCAGGGTTGTTAATCCGGATCTTTATATTAATGCCGTAATACGCCCTACCTCTTTCAAGTCTCTTATCCTTATCTAAGGATCTTCTCAGAAGAACAATAATCATAAGTGTAATTTCCCTAGGTATAACTTGGTTAGTTTCTGGGACTTTCTGGTTATCCACTGCCGTGATATTTTCTAGGGTTATCCACTTATCTTATCTTTTGACCATTAGTTAATTTATCCTATTTTTCTTAACAATGGCCACCTCAGGTTTTGATCTCCAGGATTTTATTGAAAATCCTTCCGTAGCTAAATTACGTGTTAATATCCTGAAGAAAGAATGGAAAGAAATAGCCAACTATTACAATATCCCATTTTCACAGCAACTGACTAAGGAAATGTTAAAAAATCATGTGATTGAAGTGTTGGTTCAACAAGAAGTTTTAAAAGAATCCGCTGTTGACAGATTAACGCCCATGTCCAAGAAACTTCAACCACTATCCACCACCCCTCCTCACTCAGAAGTTGCCTCAGGTCTGGCTAGCCCTCAAGAAGAAACACAACGAATAGACGCCTTAGAACTAGAACGAGCTAGGTTCGAGTTCCAAATCAAAATGAAAGAACTCGAGTTGGAACAGGCCAAGTTGGAGCAGGAGGACAAGTTGGAACAGGCCAAGTTGCAGCATGAAGAAAAGTTGGAACAGGCCAAGTTGGAGCAGGAGGACAAGTTGGAGCAGGCCAAGTTGCAGCATGAAGAAAAGTTGGAACAGGCCAAGTTGGAGCAGGCCAAGTTGGAGCAAAAGTTGGAGCATGAGGGAAGGTTAGAACAGGCCAAGTTGGAGCATGAGGAAATGATGGAACAGGCCAAGTTGGAGCAGGAGGTTAGACTGAAAGAACTACAGGTAAGAGAGATAGAAGTCACCTTAACATCGGAGTTTAAATCAAAAGAAGTGGCATTAAGAGAGAAACTAGCTGCTTTTAACCCTGCTACTGCTTCTTCCCTTGTTCCCGGGTTTGATGAATCCGATATGGACGGGTCATTTAGGACTTTTGAGAAAATAGCCGGGAAGAATGAGTGGCCAAAGGACCAGTGGGTGTCAGTGTTAGTTCCTAAATTATATGGTAAGGCTCGTAGAGTTTATAACTGTTTAGACCAGACTGATGACTATGATAACGTAAAAAAGAATATCCCTCACTTATGCTATCACGCCAGATGGATACCGGCAGAAGTTTCGTAAACTAACCAAACCATTTTCCCACACCTTTGTTGAGTTTGCTCAAGAAAAGCTTAGGTTTTTAAGAAGTAGTTAGAGGCTACAGAGACCTCCACATTTCAGGATTTGTTAAATTTGGTAGTCCTGGAGGAGTGGAAGAGCAAGATACCATTTCACATCTTGAAGCATGTGGAGGAGCGTGGAGAGGTTAATTTAGGGCGTGCTGCTGAGCTGGCTGATGCGTACGCTTGTTGGTGGAGTCACTGGGCAGTAGAGAACGTGGTACTTCCCGACATGTTAGGTCCTCCTCTGATGATAACCTTGGGAACGTGAGTGGTAGGTCGAAAGGTCCCACACCTACTCCCCCCGATGCAACCAAGCTTACTTGTTCTTACTGTAAAAACCCAGGCCATACGATCCAGACTTGTAAACACCCAAAGTGTCGAATTGCTAAAAGTAGTTCCCTGGATCCCAAATCCAAACCAATAGCAACCACCAATGTGGAAAGGCCCCATCAGGATCTCTTCTCTTCATTCACCTATGAGGGAAAAATTTCAATCATAGAGGGGTCTCGTTCTTTCCCTATTCGTATACTACGTGATACGGGCGCAGCACAATCTATCCTCCTGTTTAACGTCATTCCTGATATATCTACCGCATTTATTAATGAGAGTGTTCTAATTTCAGATATCTCATCCCATTCTTCCTATCCTTTAGCTAAAGTGCACCTCCAATGTCCCTTGATTACTGGGGAAGTGCAAATAGCCATTAGGAAAGATCCAATGCCTGTGAGCGGCATTCATTTATTATTGGGTAATGACTTGGTAGGAGATCTAGTGGTTCCCAACATAAAGACAGTCGACTCTCCCTTACCTGTCAACTCCACCACTGACCTTAAAGAAACTATTCCTCATCTTTTCCCATCTTGTGCTGTCACCCGGTCACAGTGTGTGCGTAATGGGCCCTCTTCATCTGAAACCACCTCCAATATCTTACTACCCACAGAAAATCTGTACAATAAGACCATTAGTAAGGATGAGCTCATTACAGCCCAACAATCTGATCCATCTTTGTTCAAACAGGTGATGAAAGACCTCAGTGTGGACCAATGTACATCTTCGGCTTACCACCCACCGTCCCAAGGTTGCTTGGAACGGTTCCATCAAAACTTTCAAATCAATGCTAATAAACTATCTCCTCTCAACTATATAGTCCATACTCCTGATCGCCGAAAAGATTCACAACTTGTTCACATTAATCTCATGAAACTTTACCATTCCAGGCAGTCAGAGGAAGACATCCCAGAGGATATAAGCCAACCTGTATTGCATACGGTTTTGTCAGGGCCGGAGCCGGAGACAGATGACATGGACCTATTGGAGAATTTAGACTTCCCTCTACCTAAAGAAAACCCTGCTAACAGTCATATACTCAACAACTTAGATGAGTATTTTTCTGTTCTGAATCTACCTCAAGCAAAAGATCTCACTCAGTTATTATCAACATATCCTAAAGTCACGTCAGACTTCCCAGGGTTTTGCAATATACTTAAACATGATATTAAGCTAATCTCAGATGATGTACAACCCATTAGGCAATCAGCATATCGACTAAATCCACAAAAAAAAAGATTGTGAAAAAGGAGGTAGATTTTTTGTTAAAACATAACTTAGCTGAGCCTAGTACCTCCCCCTGGGCTTCACCTTGCCTTCTCATTCCAAAACCCGATGGCACTTTTCGTTTCTGTACCGATTATCGTAAAGTGAACCAGGTCACTGTCTCAGACCTCTACCTTTACCTTTTGATTGAAGATATAATAGACAGCATAGGCTGTGCCAAATTTATCAGTACCGTGGACCTATTGAAAGGATATATCAAGTGGGACTCACGGATAGGGCAAAAATAATCTCGGCATTTATAACTCCATTTGGTCTTTTTCAATATTTGGTTATGGCGTTTGGCTTTTCTAATGCTCCGGCCACATTCCAGAGGGCCATCAACTACCTTATTCAGGACCTAGGTGGGACGTTCGCCTACCTGGATGACCTGGTGGTGGTGTCGGACAGCTGGGACGAACATCTGGTGCGTTTGGAGATACTGTTTGCACGACTGCAAGAGACTGATTCACCATAAACCTGGCTAAATCTGCGTTTGGCCGTGGCCTCAGTGACTTACCTGGGACATACTGTTGGGCATGGTATGGTGAGACCCAAGGACGCAAACGTTAGAGCTATCTTGTCCTCCTCCCCACTCCAAGGACGAGAAGGAACTCATGCGCTTTCCTGGGGATAAAGGCGGTTACTACCGTTTGTCTCTGGTAGTGCATCCTCCAGCGTGGCTGGACCCTCACAGACCTTTTACCAGTTCCAGGTCCTTACATCTGGAACCAGAGGTGCGACCAGTCTTTCCACCGCCTCAAAGCCTTCCTTGCCTCCAAGCCTGTAGTCCACCCCCCTGACTACACCTCGTCCTTCCATCTGCAAATCGACGCTAGTGGTGTCGGAGTGGGGGCTGTGCTCCTACAACCCGACCCAACCACTGATGTCCTTCACCCTGTGGCATACTACTTCGCCAAGTTGAAAAAACATCAGACCAACTACTCGACCATAGAGAAGGAGGCCCTGGCTCTGGTGCGTTGGCAATAAAGAAGTTTGAATGTTACCTCCAGTCTTGCCCACAAACAACCCTAGTCTTCACCGACCATAACCCACTCACGTTCATCCAAACCAACAAGACCTCCAACCAGCGAATCCTCCGCTGGGCTCTCCTCACCCAGCCCTATAATCTACAAGTCCGGCACATAAAGGGGGTTGACAACCTGATTGCAGACTCCTTATCCCGAGCTCCAGTGGAAATGCAGCAGCTACTCTCCAGACGCACCAGGTGATCACCTCCTTCGCGCCCGCGCTACGGAGGTCTTTGGAGGGGGGGTGTGTTACGAACCCCTCCACCCAGCACTACGAACCACGCCATCTATTGTCTTGATCTACCTACCCAGCACCACGAGCAACGCCATCTAGGGACGAGACACGAGTATGACTCGTCTTAGTTAACACTCCGGGGTTTCCCTTCTCCATATCCTGGTTGTTGCGTCACTTCCTCCAAGTCTTCTTTGTGAGCTCCAATTCGAGGAGAGAGCACTTGGCTCTGGGAAGTGACCACAGGATCATCTATCCTCTAAACCTACGGCGCAGTGACTACCTACCGTCTTCTACAATACTCAGCCTTACTCGTCAGCCATCTCAGCTCCTCACTTAAGTATTTGTAATCTTGTATTGCCTCCCCCACGTCCACCTTGCTTCACGATTGTTTTATGTTTTATTAATATGTATATACTGTTAATGTTTAGGTTAAGTTTGGTTAAGGGTAATTTATAAGCTGAATATTTTGTTAAGGGATTTATGGTACTTTATTATACACAACGAAAACTCGCATCCTTTGTCTACCCTTTTATAGTCCGATTGTCTTTGTTTTTTTATAGTTGTTACCTGTTGGGATCTGGGTAGACTTTTAACTATATTCTAAATCCCCAACTCGTAACACAGTTAATAAAATATAATCTACCTAAACATTCCTTCACCTGGCAACAACTAATGATACAGGTGGTGTAATAGCTCTTTAAAATTCCTCCGTTTGATATAATAATGACCACACATGAACTTATAATGTGCAATATCTTGATAACACATTAGCTGCAACATTACACATAATTCCAGTGTATGTGTAGTGAGGGACATCTGCCTAAATGAGTTACAGAATGTGGAGTTGAGGCAAAAAAATGTTGGGACATGTTTGAGATCATCAGTTGAGCCAAACGTTTATACTCAATATTGTTTTAATGGTATTTTAGAGCGACCGAAAAATGTAAACAAAATGGCCGGCTAGGCTCGGGGGATCCACGAGTCCTCTTATAAAGGATCGACAATAAATGAAAACAAATCAGATTAATTTAAACACATTTCCAAGAGTATTAGATCCTGTAAAGAGAGAAAATTAATACTTGATATTTGTAGAAGCTTTTATTTCGTCCGTTTTCGTCTTGGTTAAAACAATTGTGGTGGTGTTACCTGTTCCAAACGGTAGACATCAAGGAAATGGATCAAGACCTTAACACTCAATGGTACACATGATGATTTGTTCCCAAGTCCGAGGATTTACTTCACAAAACAGATTAACTTTAGGACACAATGATGGCGAACAAAATAACATCAACATTGCATACAGTACATATCTTGCTTTGACTCTTACCTCTTGTAATTTTTCGTAATGTTAGTGAATGAAATTGAGATTCTGGGCATATTTTCTTGTTTTTCTTTCTAATCAAGTGTAAAGGAAGATGTACTGTTTATTGATGGATTTGGTGATGTCTTAATAGTGTATTAGTATGTTAATATTACACAGGTTTGGTATAGTGGTGACGGTAATGTAGTGTAGTAAGATTTTAACACATGGAGGTGAATTTGTCTTTTATGTTGAGGATTTGTTAAAGGGAAGATCTGATGGACGGGGATAATTGTCTGGTTGTGATGGACACGGCTCACCTAACCTAACCCAATCTGACCTAACCCAACCCAACCTAACCCAACCCAACCTAACCTAACCCCTATATATGTGTGAGATAAGGTTCTGATTCAAGAACAAGATGCACAAGTTCGAATCCAAATTGAGCTGTAGGGTTTGTTGACTAATTCGGGGCTTCACATTCATAAAACTCTCAAATGGGATACGACTAAACCCGAAGCCCCATCTTCCGTCGGTCGGTCGTCGGTGTCAGGTCAAAGTTCAGTTTGTAGTTCACCTCCTGTGATATGTGTCATTTATCGAAACGAAACATGAGGTTAACGTGAAAACAAAACCTCGAAGCAACACGTATAAACAGGGTCGAGTTTTCATCGGATTTTACGTCATGAAATTTCCATCTTGAGAGAGAGAGAGAGAGAGAGAGAGAGAGATTGATTGATTGATTGATTCCGATGCTGAAATTAACACTAAAATTTTATACTGTAATCGAGATAAATGCAGGTAAGGTTGGCGTATGGAATTATTGAAGAACGATCACAGAAATGTTTTACCTGTTTCCTGTGATGTAAGTCCAAAATGGTGTTAATTGTCATGGGTTTATACGTCCAAAATGTTCTTCATATCGTAGGGTCTTACATCCAAATATGCCATCCAAGTTCATATGTCCATTCATCCAGTTAGCTGTTTATCCATCCACCGATTCACCCACCTACCCATCTCTCCTCCCATTTAGTCATCCATCTACCCATCTCTCCTCCCATTCAGTCCCCCATCTACCCATCTATCCTCCCATTCAGTCTCCCATCCATCCATCCATCCATCCATCACACGAGGAATAGAATGACCCACTTATAATTTTTCTCTTTCCTGCTGCACTAAGGATCAACCACCCAGAGTGGTATGGCTACCCTGAGTAGGTACACTCTGTATTCCTCCTTTACTCTATTGTGGGTGTAGGTGGTGGGTAGTGTGTGTTTGCGGGTGTAGAGCGTGGATAGTAGGTTTGTTTGTGGGTGTAGGGAGTGCATAGTAGGTATGTTTGTGGGTGTAGGGAGTGGATAGTAGGTTTGTTTGTGGGTGTGGGGCGTGGATAGTAGGTTTGTTTGTGGGTGTAGAGCGTGGATAGTAGGTTTGTTTGTGGGTGTAGGGCGTGGATAGTAGGTTTGTTTGTGGGTGTAGGGCGTGGATAGTAGGTTTGTTTGTGGGTGTAGGGCATGGATAGTAGGTTTGTTTGTGGGCGTAGGGCGTGGATAGTAGGTTTGTTTGTGGGTGTGGGGCGTGGATAGTAGGTTTGTTTGTGGGCGTGGGGCGTGGATAGTAGGTTTGTTTGTGGGTGTGGGGCGTGGATAGTAGGTTTGTTTGTGGGTGTAGGGCGTGGATAGTAGGTTTGTTTGTGGGTGTGGGGCGTGGATAGTATGTTTGTTTGTGGGTGTAGGGAGTGGATAGTAGGTTTGTTTGTGGGTGTAGGGCATGGATACTAGGTTTGTTTGTGGGTGTGGGGCGTGGATAGTAGGTTTG